>NW_013667029.1:120681-122343 GCF_000517525.1 Limulus polyphemus
GTTCATTCGTGGTGTTAATTTGGACTTTCAGATCACAGAAGAGTTGGACATCCGTTTGCAGCATGCACGGAACAACAACTGGAGAAGACATTTTCATGGAAGTGCAGAAAACTTTGCAATGCCATAACCTTCAGTGGAATCAGCTTCAATGTGTTACAGTTGATGAAGGAAAAAACATGGCTGGAGTGAGGAAGGGTCTGGTGGGGCAGATACGAACTAAGTTGGAAGATCTTCAACTCCCGGGCGCTCTGTGTATATACTGCATTATATATCAGCAAGCACTCTGTTGGAAAGATTTAGATGTTTCTGGCGAATTGAAACCAGTCATTTCTGCGGTGAACTTCATTCGGGGTCATGCACTTAATCTTTTCTTGAAGAAATTGATTCTGAATTCTGTGACTTGCCTTATCACACAGCAGTGAGGTGGCTCAGCTGCGGTAAAGTCCTGTTTCATTTTTATAAGCTCAGAAGAGAAATAGATATTTTTCTCACCGAGAAGAATAGAGCTGATCCACTTCTGTCAGATCCTACCTGGCTGTCAAAGTTGTCATTTTCGGTTGACATCACATCCCACATGAATGAATTGAACATGAAACTACAGGGAAAGGATAACCTTATCTGTGATCTCTACAGAATCATTAAAGGAATTCGGAGAAAGCTATCATTGTTTGAAGCACAACTGGATTGAGGAAACTTCTCTCATTTTCAGTGTTTCAAAGGGTTTTGCGCTGTAATCGCAGAAGATGTCAACCTCGAGTTTCCAATAAATATTATTAGTGACTTAATTCTGTCGAGATCTGAAAATCTCTCCAAAAAATGCTTATTTGAGAGTGACATTCTTCTGTTCCAGAATCCGTTTGATTGTAACCTTGATGACGTGCCAGTCGAACTACAGTTGGAGCTCATTGATTTGCAAGCAAATGACTTGTTGAAAGAGAAGCACAGAGAAGGAAAGCTTGTTGAATTTTATCACTGCTTACCTGATGATGAGTTTTCAAAGTTGAAGAAATTTGCCTCTGGTATGGCATCAGTGTTTGAAACAACTTATGTCTGTGAGCAAACATTTTCAAAAAGGAATTATGTGAAGTCAGCACATTGAACAAGGTTGACTGATGAACATTTGAAAGCAATTCTCTTGGTTGGATGCAACAATTCCAAAGCAAATATTGATGATATCTCAAAAGCTAAACACCAGTTTCACAAATCTTACAAACCTTTTTTGCTGCTTAGTTTGTGAGATTCGGATATGTGCACACTGGGTGTGATATAACTACCTTATTGCTAACGTCGTCTTCTTTGATAACTTTTTGGAAAATAAACATGTTTGTTGTCTTTATTTTTTGTGTATTCACTGTATTGTATTGAACAAAATGGTTATGCGGCCCGCACTCGTCATTCTCTCAGTTATCTAGCCCGCTGTGAAAAAAATTTGGTGACCCCTGTATTGAGAGATAACTGAACTTCCAAGTATTTTCTCTCCATCTATTGAGAGAGAACTTAACTTCCAAGTATTTTTTTTCTTAATTTTTTCTCCATCTATTTAGAGATAAGTGAACTTCCAAGTATTTTTTTAAATTTGTTCTCCATCTATTGAGAGATAACTGAACTTCCAAGTATTTTTTCTTAATTTTGTTTTTCCACCAATTGAGAGACAACTGAACT
>NW_013667029.1:122353-152485 GCF_000517525.1 Limulus polyphemus
GAAATTTGCCTCTGGTATGGCATCAGTGTTTGGAACAACTTATGTCTGTAAGCAAACATTTTCAAAAATGAAGTATGTGAAGTCAGCACATCGAACGAGGTTGACTGATGAACATTTGAAAACAATTCTCTTGGTTGGAATCAGGAATTCCAAAGCAAATATTAATGATATCTCAAAAGCTAAACGCCAGTTTCACAAATCTCACTAACCTTTTTTGCTGCTTAGTTTGTGAGATTCGGATTTGTGCGCACTGGGTGTGATATAACTATCTTATTGCTAACGTCGCCTTCTTTGATAACTTTTTGGTAAATAAATATGTTTGTTGTCTTTATTTTTTGTGTATTCACTGTACTGTATTGAACAAAATGGTTATGCGGTCCGCTCTCGTCATTCTCTCAGTTATCTGGCCCGCTGTGAAAAAAGTTTGGTGACCCCTGGTATAAAGGAATGTTACGTCCATTAGAAGAAATAGAGTGTCTAGTATATAAATTAAAACCAATACAATAACTACGTAGACGGAAATTCAGCAGGTATTATCATCATGTATATATGTCTTCTGTGCGAATGAGAGCAAGATTAAAGAGTAGTCAAGAGTTTTCCATTAAAGCTATGTGGTCAAAGTCAGTTTTATGTTTGACATTTGGTGGCAGTATCATTCAAGAATCGTAAAACGGCTGTATTATGAAGAAAACCGTAAATTTGTTTGTAATATATATATATATATATTTGTTGAGTGCACTGTAACCCCTGACGGATTAATAGTAATAACAAACATTTCACCAGTTAACTCAAAATAAACTTATGTTAACATGTGGGGTGTAGCATAATAATTATATTAGAACAAAAATGATTTATTCCACTGTCTAGTTTGGATTCTAAAACTGTAGATATCAATATAAACAAAAACTTTAAAAACTCACCATCTAGATTAGGAACACTGTCATAGCGAAGTAATCGAACGCTTTTTGTCGACCGGAGTCTAGGAACAGTCTCAAGCGATTCAACTGATTTCGAGCTCTTAATGACTTTGCTAACCGGACGTATCCGTGTGTCTCCATTGTCCAAATAAAACGTTTCAATTTCTCCATAATCTTTTCTCAGCTGCGAGAAACTTCTTACCTGTTGAGAATGATCATCATTTCTGTAAACAAAAACCTGTAGATCTGTCAAAAAAATCAAACTTCTGTCAAATATAAGACCATGTATTTGACGAAAATGATTAAAACTTCTGTTAAGTAATGAAGTTGTGGACCTTTTTGATTGTTTGTTGAATTTAGTGTAAAACTTGAGGACTACTTGCGCTAGAGGGGAGGCAACTAGTCAACATCAGCCACCACCAATTCTTGGGCATCTCTAATCGAACGACGGGATTGACCGTCAAATTATAGCACGGCCACGTCTAAAAGAATGAGTATGTTCTGTGATGAGATTCGTGTTGCTAGTGGAGCACGTTAATCACCAGGCTATACCAGGTCCCATGGACATTTTGAAGACAATAAAATATTATAGAAGTAAACATGGAGACATGTTAAATTATCAAAAAGTATGTAAGAAATAAAGATGTGGACCTTTTGGACAATCAAAATGTCTTTAAGAAATAAACCTTTTGGTCTGATGAAAACGGAAAAAATGTTTCCCTATTAAAAATAAAGCAAGGTATGTATAATAAACCTGTGGAACTGCTGAAATGATCAAAATGTTTGTTTGTTAGGTTTTAGCAGAAAGCTCTACACAATAGGCTATCTACATTATATCCATCGCGGAGAATCGAGCCCTGTATTTTAGCGTCATAAGTCCGTAAACTCACTGTTGGCTCATTGGGGTCAATTTCTTTAAGAAGAAACCCTGTGCTGACATGTTGGAAAAATAAAAACTTTTTGAGCAATAAGCCTGTGGATCTCATGAAAAAAGTTTCTAACTTGTTTAACGTATCCAGTAAGAAGGACTTAAGAGTACGGAACACTATAACTAGAAGGAGAGATTTGATAGTATTGTCACTATGAAAACATACCAGTGTTTAATGAACATAGCATGCATGGGCTTTGTGTAGTCTTTCTTGGGGTATTTTAAGACCGTCAAAGTATTATCAAAGTAAATTACGGTTTACTTTTCCAAAATCTGGTCTTCATAAGTTACAGTAACCTTCATCTTCGAATTTGACAAAGAAATCATCATGGCTTACCATTATGCACAAAATGAGTGCTTATTCCAAAGTGGTGAAAAGTTTGTAATTTCTTATTATTTAGTACGTAGTACATAGTTTGTGTTTTCTGTTTAGTTAAGTTTATTCAGATGAAGATTCCACGTTCACCAAGAATGTCCAAAAATTTTCGAACATACAAGTTTCTAATCAGAACACTAATTATAGAACATCTATCTATTGTTTTGGATCATACCCCTCTGGTGTCACTGGTGCTTTCTCATGGGAAGTATTACTGTGGGTATATATGGTGGAACACACCATGAAGAAGGTGATGGACAATGACCTTTTCCATAGGTAAGTCAGGTGATACTACACTGAGGATAACTTTCCCCGTTTTTCTATTGGCATGAATAACAATGACACACGTAACATATGTGAGGGATAAAACCATATAATTTGGTTCATAATGCTGTGCTTTATGAACAAATCTCTTTCGAAACATCCATCTAAAAGTGTGGTGCACTAATCACTTTGATTGTGTTTCCTTTTGAATGACTATTACTTTCATTTTGTTTTTCTTTGTGCTCAGTCTTTTTCCTGTTTCTACATTAGTCAAAGCCAGAGAAATTCATCTTAATTCTCACACACAATGTTCTGTCTGTATCAGTCATTCTGAAAGGAAAATCAATATTTCCGGGAGTACCACAACTACATATATAAGCATGTACATGAGCGTGACCGATAAAAAATTTAGGTTAAACATTAGGCGAAAATGAATTCGAATTTTACACATCAAATAACATAAATAATTAACATTTTAGAAAAAAAATTAAGAAGTAAAAACTAGGTTTCATGTGCAATGTATAATAATAATAATATTCTATTCCTTGAAAATTAACATTAAACGTGGATGCTTTTCCCAAAGTATCCAATCTCTAGTTTCTGGCTGTTTTAATAAACAATTGTATTTTCGCGAAGTGAATAAAACTAAAGGGCAAAATCATTCATTAGTTTATTTATGAACCGAAGAATATAAGCATCTGTCTTGTCGATCATACATCGTCTCGTAGTCGTTAAACTCTACAATTCCACTAGTGAAAGAAGCTTATGTCTTGCAACACCCACACTGTTTATTAATGTACTAATATGTACAAAATTTACCTGTCACGCAAGATTGTACTTAAGAAAGCACAAACAGCACCTAAAACCTGGTGCTGTTCGTGTTCCTTATATACGGACTGGTTGTTGGTGTGAAGTAAAGCGTATGGAGGGCTGCATATAATGTGGATAACATGTAGTAAACAAGGTGTAAGCTTTGCTATCATAATTTAGAAACTATGTGGTAATGGTAGCTCAACGGAAAGCTTGATGGTTAAGAGCGCTAAATATCGCGGTTTGATCCCTGGGGTGGGCAGATTGTAGATAGCTCATTCTGCAGCTTTGCACTTAAACATAAACAGTGTCAGTACGACACAGTTAAACCAGAAACTGTAATATTGCATACTTAGCACTGCAGAGATGCTAATTTACTGACAAGAGCTGTAATAGAATTGTATCAAAGCATAATTTACTGACAAGAGCTGTAATAGAATTGTATCAAAGCATAATTTACTGACAAGAGCTGTAATAGAATTGTATCAAAGCATAATTTACTGACAAGAGCTGTAATAGAATTGTATCAAAGCATAATTTACTGACAAGAGCTGTAATAGAATTGTATCAAAGCATAATTTACTGACAAGAGCTGTAATAGAATTGTATCAAAGCATAAAGAGTTTCTGAAAAAAACATGTTACAGCAGCATAAAGTATGTTTTCAGATCGCAGAAATAACGGGATATATATTCGGAAACAATAAAATCTGACGACCTTAGAAGGTTAATTATGACAAGTTTAGCGTGCCTTCAACAGTGATTGCCTTCTTAACGTTTTAGCCGAGGATGAGCGACTCATAGAACGGCCCAGAGTCTATTTTTTGGTCAAGTACGAACTTTTAGCTCATAGCTCCGTCATATCTTGACCGATTTGAGATCTAATTACAGTTTTTGACTCAGGATGTCAAACTCTTTTGATTGATGTATTTGATCACGCCCAAGGTCTCATAGATTAATTTATTCTAATCATGCCTAAAAGAATTTCAATTTGAGGATAGGCTTGTAGAGTTCCTGATCGAATCGGGTAAAGGCGTGCCTCACGCTTGGTATCGCTGGCGCACAAAAATATAGTTAATAAAAAGTGAAGCAAAGGCCTCAAAGATTAATTTACTCTAATCCTGCTTCAAATAATTTCAAGTGCCGCGGCTATTGAGGATTCCCTCTTGTTTCTTTCTTGGTAGCTGTTTAGAGTTGATGCGACAGTTGTTCTGCTTTTAGAAAAATGTTTAATGGTGTTGGTTTTTAAACTTAAAGTAAGTAATAACTCCTTATTCCAAGTGAATATATATATCATACTGACATGTTGGGGATTCGAGCCTGATTAATAACTGTTAATGACTTAGATACTTGTCTGATACATATCTAACACCCTGAAGTTCGTAAAATATTTTCAGAAATATACATAATATGTACGCCTCAAAATTAGTTAACCCATTATGATTTTTTTCAGCTTATTTGCCATTGTAGCGTAATATTAATGTCATAAATAATTTTACTCTTTTCGTGTCCAAGCAACGGTCACTTCCGGTTTGTTGTGCATCACATAATGTTTTGTATGCATAGATTATTCCGAGATGTACATTACACCATGAGTATTTAAATAAATTATTCCTACCGATCTTGCCCCCCAGTGGCACAGCGGCATGTCTATGAACTTACAACACTAGAAACCTGGTTTCGATACCCGTGGTGGGCAGAGCACAGGTAGCCCATTGTGTAGCTTTGCGCTTAACTTCAAACAAACAAATTTCTTGAGCCAACCACAAATAGTTATACAAAATCACATTTTATTCTTTAAATCCACGTATTTCTTTACCACAATAAATGCATTTTTACTGCGAAAAGTGATCGATCTCCAGTAACTTAAATATTTATAGCACGACTTTTTTACTTTTGTTACTTCATCTAAAACCTTACTATCGTAACTCAATTGGAAATGATTAGAAAAAGCCGCGAACGAGAAAAGTTGAGTAGTGAATAATTTATTTATTTACTGATTATTAGTTGTGTTTGGTGTTTAGCTAAATGAAAAGTATACATGATTTATAAGTAAATTGATTGGGGATCTTTATTTCATACGTTTCAGCAACATTAGGTAAATCTGAAACGCTTTGATGAAGTTTTAAACGTTCAGCCTGATTTTTTATGCTGAACACTCATCTTATCTGCTTTCATCTATGCTAAATCGAATGTTCTGGGCTAAACTAACTCTTCTAATGCGCATCATCCACAAGCATTTCTTTTGTGCATGGATATATGTATATATATTTCGTACTTATTACTATTATTTTTTATTTATGGCAAAGCTACTAAGGCTATCCGCAGACATCCCTAACTTTGAACTATTGGCCAGAGGGAAGGGGATATACCACTTACCATTCATGCTGAGGGAACTGATTGTCACTTTTGAAATACAGCTTAACGTTTGTGGAATATTTTATAATATCACACGGATATGAACACTGCTTGTTATTTCCAAACTCCAGAGTGTATTATGCTGAATTGATACCAATGGAGTTGTATAGAGCATAAATTAGACATGGACGAAACAGCAGGCAGAGATTGATTGGTTTTGATTGTAAGTGCCTAAGATGGATTTTATGAATAAGTTGGCAATAAAATATGACAATGGATGGGCTAGGAAGAATGACAGGACAAAAGAGATTAGGTGAACTGGCATAGAAGCAGTTCTTGACCTGCATTGGACTTGTACGTACAAAAGATTGAGGAACAAGAGCTGGAAAGAAAGTTGGAGACCAAGAGGAATGTCAAAAAGATAAAAGAACAGCTTGAGAGAGATGAAAAGCAGAATAGAAATGCAAAGGGATCTAGAAGATCAGACACACGACAGAAGACACAGTACATATGATCACTGACCGATGATAGTCTGGAAACAATTTGTAGAATTTCCAGTGCAAAGAACAGTAACAGTTGTAGGAAGTCCATCATGTATGAGAGAAAGATTTAAAAAAAAACCAGATAAACAACAATAGCAAAAATGGCATTCAAGTTCATTGTTGGACCCCATAAACTGATGTCAAGTATAAAATGTATATACGAACTATATTCAATGTTCAGGGATACAATTTTCAGCAGCTGTACATAATTCATTTGTTATTCCGATAAACACTCATACATTTGCATGCAGTGGTGGCAAACTGTGGACACCAGAATAGCGGTCAATGGTGTTTTTCCCAGTTGCCTCAACGATTACCCTTTACCCACTAAATGGGCGTGTGGATACAACTCAATGAAATAAGTAATCGAGAGTTATCTCCAAAACATAAGAGTTGTACACCGTTCCATCACAAGAATGGGCTACATTTTATTGTTAAACTCTTTGTCCAGTCATTGCACAAAGAATCAGTATAACAGCTTGTCATTTCAAGAACATCTTACGAGGTCGTGTTCATCCTTTGATATAGTAAAGTTATTCTTTTGAAGATAATGTCTTTCAAGATGACAATGGTTTCTATCACCACTATAACTGTTGTTCCAGATTGGTTTGTCAAGCATGAAGAAGGCTTCAATCATCTGCTCGTTAGATCTTAGTCCCAGTACACCATATTAGAGCATTAGTGTCACCACAATTTCACATTTTCACTGCTTATAAGTCCGTGAGTATATTTGAGGAGATTCTTTTTGAAGAATGGTACGAATTGCTGTTGAAACATTTTCAATGCCTTGTTACTTTTATTGTTAAATTGAATTAGTGCTGTCCTGAAAACTTATGCTAGCACATCATGCTATACCTTTTGGATAGATGTTTGCATTTTGGTCTAACTCAACTATATAATAGTATTTAACTTGCCACAATTACTGCAAGTAATATAGCCTTTTACAAAGACAAATGTTTGTCGTGTTTCTCAGTTTTCACATTTAACTGGATAACTGTTTTTTTTAAAGCTTGTTTATACATCTTCAAAAATTATTGCAAAGGCATCAATAGCAAGCATTTTTAATATATACGGGTGGGTCAGGAAGCCATTAAAGCATAATTTCAAATCCCTTTATAAAAATATTTGGTGCAAAGGAAGAGATGGTTAAATTAAGAAGATTTTCTAAAATATGTTACTGTGAACAAAATGTGTCCGTTATAAACACCGACCTAAGAATTAACACATGTTTACTTTGTTGGAGAAATTCAAAGTGGTCTCTGTTTGACGATGGTGGCTTGTCTGTTAGTTTGGTTTCACGATATGCACTTCGCTATTAAAATATAGGTAAAAAACATAAATAGGAAAATCTATAAATATTCTTTTTATTATAGTGAGAGTGAATGTACAATTTTCCAAAATTCCATGTAGTAGTTTAGATGTGTTTTGATTTTTCCAGCCAATAGAAATATGATATTGTTACGTATCTGCTCGTTTGATAATTTCCTTAACTTCCGGTATAAATTCTTTCCGAGGAACTTCAGCGATACAAGTCCTTTCTTAATTAAAACTAGTTTATTCTTTCTCGATACAATTTTGGAATACACTTAATTTCCACAGTCACTTTAAACTTAACAATCTTTATAACACATGCTATAAATACACTTTACTTACGGTGCCTACTGTTCGCTTGACTCAATTATCTCTATCTTCAATCCATCTATCGCTGGTTTATATACCAAAAATGAGGGCGCCTGGCAAACACTGGGACATTCGCGAGGTTCCCCAATAAGTCATGATCCTACTAGAAACTCCAGCGCGCATGCTCCCAGCGTCGCGTGATTCCGCTGTCGTAACAATATTAATTAAAAAGCATGCTTAGAAATTTGCTGGTTGGCTGAATCAGTAGCTGCGACAATGGATCAGAGAGGGATCTCTGGCTTACGCAATTTAAGTAAATCCTAGAATGTAAGGTGAAGTTTTTGTACATTTTATCATATATATTTCCAGAAAACTGTAGATATTGTAGTAAGTGTTTCTTATTATGCTGTGCTAGTTGACCAGAAAAACAAAATCTCGGATAACTTATCACAGTACGGTTTATTGAGAATGATTGTCGTCCTACATCATCATTTTAAATAAGTGTACATGCTTCATAAAACGCAAGGAACAAGGAGTGAACAAAACAGGCATGAACAGTGAAGATGCTAGTCACGAGGAAACGAACTGTGGTATATTACACTGTACACTGGTCATTTGGTAGCACGTGGACTGTGTCTTAATCTGCGATCGACATTTTTGGAGTATAAACAAAGAAACTAGCACGTGATATACCCAAGGATATTAATTATCTTTGCAACGCAATTGTGACTGCTGAAATTGTACGAATGGTACTGCTGTTGTAAGGAAAGATTCAGTAGAATATGTCTCCCAGAGCGTAAAAAGTAAAATGTGGAATACGAACAATAGCTTCGTTCATATATTACACGTAAATATAACTACAGCTTCATTCATATATTACACGTAAATATAACTACAACTTCGTTCATATATTACACGTAAATACAACTACAAATTCGTTCATATATTACACGTAAATATAACTATGATACGATATAAAGTATATCAGTAAGGGAGGTATCTGTTGAAATAGAACCAACTCAGTGGTTGACATACATCGTTTATGAGAGTAGATATTTCTTTACGGGTTTGTAGATGATAGGAAATTACAACGTAATTAGGTAATAGAAATGTACGTTTCCTCTACGGTGTATATCTAAATATACAACTATACATGACTTGCAATTATTTGTGGGAGATAAGTGATTTACTAAAACTGATATAAAGTATTTTATAGAAAATAGTTTTGTAAATAGAATTTATTTCTGTAAAACTGGACGTAAACTTTTACAATAATTTCATACCTCTATAATCAGGACATCAGAAACTCAAAACGAGCTACTCCACCCCCACATCCCCCTCTGTTTCGGTCTAGTCCAGGATTACTTATGAAGGATTGTATTCCTCGAAACTTGTTTAATCAAAGTCGTTATTTCGAAGAAAAAGATATATCAAGCGTAAGGGAGGTTTTTTTTGTTCTTTTCATCAGAAACTGGTAAATAAGACATCATAATTAGTGTTCATTTGCTCTTCTCGTTCTCAATTTCAGGAGCTTTCTGTTTTTTTTTCTTATCTTTAACATCAGTTAAAAGCATTTCACTGTTAGATGGCAGTCAAAAATAACATACAATTTGTTTCATTATTCGCTTCACAAAATATTAGAATTTTATGTTGACGTGCACGCTTCGTGGTTCAAAGACTCCCTTATGATATTCAGAAGCCCTAATATGTCCATCACGCTCTTCCATTATCTCCAGTTATTTCTATAGTCACCTCAAGGGGGATCTAATCCCGAAAAAAAACCGCTAGAACTTGCTCTTTTAGACCTGTTCCATAGTTTGTCCCGCTAGCTTGTGAGTGAGGATATGAACACAAATTTCAAATATGGCAACTCGGAATTCCAATGGAGACCAGAAACACAAAATCTTATACCAGTTTTGAGTTCAGCGACTCTGCGTTTTAGCTTATTTTATTTTCCGAAACCAATAAGGGTAGGTGCTATGCCATACTGATAAGGAAACTCTCGGACCACTCCAAGTCTGGTTGCCAAGTTGGGTTCTCCTACCCCCAAAACCGCGGGAGAAGTTCGCAGAGAAACTAACTCATAAACACAACGTGAATTAATATAGGATGTTCACACAATGTGAATTACTATAGGATGATTTCAGCCTTATAGACTCTTCTGCAGATTTAGGGAACTGATGAAAAACAGTATAATATTCTATTTATAATGCTTACATTAGTAAACAATAAGTCAGTCAGTGTAATTTTATCCGCTATATTCTAAGCTCAGTTCAGATTTAGAACACGTTTCCCTGTTACACTTTACTTTTAATTTGGATTATAATAGTACAAAACAGATTAAATAATTTAGATTTTACTTATAATACTATTAATTCTTCAAATTTTCATCTACTGATCTAGGATGAGCGTCGGGTCTTTCTTTCTAATGGTATTGCATATTCAAAAACAATATATCATTTATATTAAATCTCAAATGTAAATGGACAATATATAACTCAACGAATTATTCTGTGCTTTTTAATTTGAGCAGAAAGTAGCCCTTAGGCATGATTCATACATTATTTCTTAATATAACCATAAATTATCGAATTCCATTTTTTTTTTCAAATAACGAACATGTTTCAAACAAACATGATATATATTGATAACAACTTATCCTATGAATTATGAGTAACTCTTTGAAAAAGGTTACAAACTGAATCATGATTTGCTTTCAAGCCAACCTATGATTGAGAAATAATGGAAATTTCGTACAGTTTCCTTCCTCCTATACGTTTGTGATACTCGTTGCCTAGCAACATGGATGAAGTAGTAAAAATAAACAAAATTCTTAGGTTGATGTTGATGATTTATCATCTTTCAGCTTCTTCGAAAGCTTATTTAAACGGCGTTTCAAAAAACAAACAAACAACATAATCATATTAAAAGTATAAACAAAATAAAATAATTCAAATGAGCAGATATTTCATGAAGTTGACAGCAAACACATTTTTTAAAGTAGACATCGCATATTAATATGTACAAGTTAATATATGTCTATATATCTTACACACAATAAGATTGGCAACCAGACTTGGCGTCTCCTATATACTTTAGTTTCGTAAGAAAGATGAAATTTCTTTTGTATTCTTTAAAATTACTCCACAACCTTTTATCTACAAAACAAACAAAAATAATTCAATGATTTTATTTAATGTTTTTTAAATAATTTTACAAGTGAAATAACTTCTATAAATAAGCTTGAACGAATTATTTTGGACTTCCTTTAAATAAAATACGTACTGAATATAAAATACTTTCATTAAAACGTTACGATGTACGACACTAGTATAAAAAATGTAAACAAAATAAATAGAAAATATGTATGTTACAACATTTATAAAACTTCCGAATAAAAAACGAAAAACGAGATGTTTCTGAAACAAAGATATCGAATCTTTATTGGGCGCTTTAATAACTTTCTAATTGCTCCTTAATTGTACTGTTGTTTAAGATATTTTTATTCAACACAGCTGTAGTTTAATGAAACGATTATTCTTTATTACCAATTGTTATTCGGAATTCATGTTTAGTTCGTCTTATTTAAGAATAATATTTAAATAGAGTTAACATTACTGAAAAAAAAACAGAAATGGGATTATCTCATAAAAGTCATATTTCGACCGACGAAGATTTGGTTTCCATGGAGTACATTTGACGTTTATAGTAAACATTGAGAGCCAATCTCCGTTGTACACCAGAGAGATTTAGCAAATGACCTGTAACGATCGTAGCTATGTAGAAATAGATGTTTATATACATATTGAATATTGACGTCAGTATTACTCACCCTAGTGTCGGGCAACGATTTAGTCACATTCAAAATACATAAAAGTCTTTCCCCAGCTGTTTACTAATACCATTTTTTTTTCATTTTACTGTTTATATATACATATATATATATCAGAAGCCAGAGTGAAAACAGAATTTTATTGACTTTTAGGCCTGCTAATCCTATTGCACTTAACACAAGTAAACACCGTTACGTGTCTGTCTGGTAATATAATATAGATAAAAATATCAGAAATGATCATAGTGCTCTAGTTATAGACAAAACGCTCCTTGTATGTACAATATATAGCATAACCTTGTGTTATTAAGTAGGTAATAACAAGTAACTTTTGTGTCGTATTTAATAAACATTTAATGAATTTTTAATAGCCAAAACATATAATGATCGGTTCTTAAATGACACTTTTGAAATAAAAACAAAACAAAAACAGTGTGGTTACGTTAAAAGTATTTGCTTCTTTCTCATGAATTAATTTTACTTGCACTCTGAACTGAAAGATTAGAGGAGTAATGCTAATTATCTAAAAGCTGTGGTACAACATTTTCATGTGTTGTTGTTTCATATACATTGCAAGTTTTATCGACATTTAGTTGATTTCAAATTTTATCCTAACAATTTAAAGGAATTGATGGTGTATTCTAAGATATATTCAACATAAGGAAAACAAACTTATTATGAGTTGTACTCAATGTCGCGGTGTATTTCTTTAGTTTTGAGTCCGGCTGGAATCTGTGCGACACTACAGAATATTCTCTTGGATTTTAAATTGTGGGTGCATTATAAGTGTGACAGTCAATAAGTTAGCATAGACTGCAGCTGATATGGTGCTGCTGACTAGATTTCTAGGATCTGGTCAATGTATTAAAATTAGAAACGGCGGCGAATAGTTATAATGTCATAACTACAAAACACAAATACCACTATATATGTATAAAACAGAAATAAAAACCTAAACATTCTTACGACTTGTCCACATAATGTAAAAATTCGCTATATATATGTATAAAACAGAAATAAAACCTAAACATTTTTACGACTTGTCCACATAATGTAAACATTCGCTATATATGTGTAAAACAGAAATAAAACCTAAACATTCTTACCTCTTGTCCCCATAATGTAAACATTCGCTATATATGTATAAAACAGAAATAAAACCTAAACATTCATACGTCTTGTCCCCATAATGTAAAAATTCGCTATATATATGTATAAAATAGAAATAAAACCTAAACATTCTTACGTCTTGTCCCCATAATGTAAACATTCGCTATATATGTATAAAACAGAAATAAAACCTAAACATTCTTACGTCTTGTCCCCATAATGTAAACATTCGCTATATATGTATAAAATAGAAATAAAACCTAAACATTCTTACCTCTTGTCCCCATAATGTAAACATTCGTTTCGCATGTTTCATTTTGATGGCCTGACCTAAATCTACAAGTACTTCTTCAAATGGTTGGGGCGTCCTCATGTTGAGAAGGACACGGTTATGAATGTTTTGATCTTTCCTGTTAACTACCGTGATTACCCTTCCTTCTCGTGACCCAGGGAGAGAAGCAGGCAAGGACTGACTGCCTGACGAAACCTCTGAGCTTTTCTTTTTTTGTTGATCAACAGGTCGGAGAAGACGCAGGTCATCTTCCCTGAGAGGAACAGCATTGGGACGGTAGGCAGTATGTGCAGTCCTCATTCTTGCAGCCTGACCGTAGGCCAGCTCCTGAAAGTTCCTGGAGCCAGACACAACGTAAGACTGTCCATCTTGTAATTCCTCCAGGTCATATACTCGCTTTCCATTAAGTGTAAAAATGAAACGGGCACCGTGGGGGATCTTAGTCCGCTGGGTAAGGAAATCGCACAAGTTCTCCAAGCTTTTGAAGTCCTTACCAGGTGTTATGGAAACTTTTGTGCCCGAATGGAAAGGATCACCATTCTTGTAGAAGGTAATCATACGAGCCTTGCGAACCCTAGAAGACATCCCTCGGTATCTGTCGCCGTCCATCCCACCTATATTAGGAAGGCCGCCGACCATGGTTCGTGCTGTTCGCTCTACTAACTTGTAACGTGATGGGGAACCCTGCAGTACACGGGTTTCCATAGTGACCGTATTTGTGGGGCCACGCATTACCAAATAATCAATGATTCAAATCTACCAACAGATGTGGCCCCAAGAAGGTATATTATGCACAAAATGAACATATTTATCTCGCGAACCCAAGAGAGGTCGAACTGATCGTTTGAAGGTAACTGCTTATGACGCACTACTTAAACTCCGCCTTCAATATACCAATAAAAATCTCCACTATTATTGCAAAAGAATATTTCTTCAGGCCACTGGGTTGTTAAAGATATCATATAGCTTGCTTTGATTTATCGGTTAGATAAAAGTAATAATACAGAAAACAAGAGAGAAAACAACAAGCGTGTTTAGGCGAATAATCTGCTGAGGAATATATTAATTGTATAAATAATTATTGAGAGTGACTACTTTTTCGCACATCAACAAGGCTACATCTTAAGAATATTAATAGTTTACTTAACAAATTTATATTAGAAAAGTTCTCGGAAATGTGGTTTTGATGTGAAAGGACAAATCTAGCACCTACAAACTACACTAACAGTAACTGTACGATCCTTGATAGCAATAAAGTAATTAATATGATTTGGAATATTTTGAAGTTTGATTTATTACTTTAAAGGCTCAGTGAATCCTTAATCATCTGAAGTTTGGCTGTGGGTAAGAGGCAGAACAGTGAGAACTGCCGAAATTACTCGAAACTTTACTTAGCTGACTGACTGGAAACTCTTTCTCTTTAATAACAACCAAAACTGTATTAGTAAAATTACAAAATACTTGGTTTGGTTCAGATGTGAAATATGTTAAACGTTATTACTAACTTTCTTCGCCATCAAATCATGTAAATTAGCTTTAGTCATGTTAAATTTAAAGTAGGTTTAGTATCCTAACATGAAAACATTCTATTCTCTCTCTCTCTCTACTTCTATGTATAAACAAACTGATTGCATATATTACAGCAATTATATAAATAAAGTGAAAGCTTTTAAACAAATGATCTGTGCTGAGTAATTAAATATTGTGGTCGTCTCAAGCTACTAATCTTTATGAAAAACATCTTGTTCCAGAAATAGTTCACCAGTTATATATTTAACACACACACACACATATATATATATATGTGTGTATTGATAGGCGAGCAAAGGTGTGCTGTTACAGTGTTTTCCGAACCTGTTGTTTCTACGAAACCCGTCTCGCCTTAGAAATATTGTAAATTTTATATACTTTATAGATACATATCTAATAGATAATGCTGGTATATTTCTTGTCTTCATATCTATAGGGACTAACGAAACAACATGATTGACATTTGTCCAGAATTGTAAATTTATGGTGTTTTAAGATTTGGTCCCTCTTTGAAAAATATCTTGCCCTAGAAATATTGCAACTTTTGTGTACTGTACGGACACATATTTAATACATAAAGCTTATATGTTTTTGGGCAACCCGCTATTCACGTTGATATGGAATAATGAAATAACGTGATTGACTGCTGTGCAGATTGGGACAGGTGTGGATCTTTAAAAGCTCATTTTCATCATCAAGAACGTCTTGTCTCAAAAATATGCGAACGTTTTGGACAAATAAGTAGTCATTCAAAGTGCAATCTCAATCCCAAACCTTTGCACGTCAAAATATTCTATAGAAATTTATTCAGAAGTGCAGATGTTTCAATACTATTTATTTTAAATGATCACTCTAACGAAAAGATAAGAATCTCTCTATTTTTGTATATTTCATGTAAAACTTATGTATAGCTTTAAATATGAGATCCTAATTTCCCTCTTGGTGGATACTTTGCACTTGCGAAACATTCATTGTCATTATCATATTTTGCAGGATAGCGGCAGTATACTATTTCTGTAGATGTGTTAATTATTAAATAAATTAAGCATATCTGAAAACAAAAGTTTGTCTTTTTATAATACGTTGATTGAATTCACCAATGAGTTGTAAGAGAAACAACAGTGCTCTGAACAGTATATAATTTTTTCTTGTAGTAACTGCTGATATTCATAAACAATTTATAGACTTACTTGTCCAGTGATATATGGTTATTTACAGGAAATTAAAATAATATATAGATGTAAGGAGCGGTTTGCCTCAGAAATATAACATCATATTTTACTACATATGTATTTCTAAAGAGTATGGAAGTCACAGTATTTTGGGGGCAAGGCATTTTTCGTGAAAAGAACAAGTTTCTAAGACGTCACACCTTCACCATTCTGCATGGATGTAAGTCACGTAATTTCATTTATTATACAGACGTGAAGAATGGGTTGCCCAGAATTATATCAGCTTGAACTATAGAATATGTGTTCATACAGCATAAAAATGTTACAATACTGAGTGGGTAAGGTGATATTCATAGAAAGAACAGTGAAACGTTCCCAGATTGCCCACATCTCCTCGGATTATCTTACAGGGACCGTAAAAACAGAAGGAATCGACAAATACCTTATTACCGAACATTGTTGTATTATATCTGCATAATACTGAGTCTAAATCAAAAGAAAAGAACCAGACTCATAATGTAAAGAGTCATAATCTTTATAAAACAAAACAAATAAAAAACTTCACAATTGGTTGTAATCGGTTCTCTTACCAGTGTCCTCCTATTTCTATGATGCTGAAGTATCATGGATGTATTAACACGATCTATACTTTTAAAGAATGTCAATGAATCTCAACCAAATTTGGACGTGCGTACAAATGCTCATGATAAGGTACACTACAATGAAGATTTTTAAGAACAAAGACACTTCATATGCTAACGAAACAAAGGAGACTTTACATTACATACATACTTCTCTCTCCTCGGGTACACACATGATCAACTTGACCCAGTGCCACCCCGAATAATGCAACGGTGCGCCTCTAGAATAGTGCACTGCTTCTATTCATAGCATGGTTCTACTATAATGATCTCTTCCAAAAGAAAAGCACACAATGACTATGACGACTCAGACAATCCCGCGAGTAACTAACACAAGTATTTAATAGTTCCCTTGACTTATGTTGCTGGAAATGTTTTAAAAGTGTCTACCAGTTAAGAGGGGGTGGAAGTAGAAAATACATGATGTGCCCTCATATTACATGTTTGCTCTTTCTTTTATTTCCAGGCTGTCCCTCACTTTAAAACTTAAATTCAATTAAAATCTAACTTGCACATCTGTCAAGAATTTAAGATAAATTTTGTCACTCCTGTAAAAGCATTTGTCCAACAGTATGAATGAATCACACAGGAAAAGAAACTTTGCCAAAACAAAACTAATCCAGAAGAAAAGCAAATTATACATATTATAAGAAAACCATTTAACAAAGACAACATATCAAAACAAATCTTTTAACAACAAAACATGAATCACTCATACAATAGAAAATAAAAGTATTTTAATAATTATTAGAACGTAACATATAATGAAAATACCACTTAACAGCAAAATATGAACAACATGCAAAAATGAAAATCCTTGATATCAATGAAGTTATGTAAGTAAACACGTTAAAATAAAATCCTTTGCATTGACTAACATAAAAACTGGATGAAAGTAAGTCCTTTAAAAATGAATGAAGATGACAAGCAATACCATTTAACAAAGATCAAACATCAAAATGCCCATTAATGCACTGCAGTCTTTTTACATAAATCAAAAGCAAAACTGTCAAAATACAAAATCTTTTACAATGATGCATACATAGCACAAAGACTCTTTAACAAATATAAACCATGAAATAAACACTAAAGTAATTCAAACATTTCAATACAGGTACAGCAGAATCCAAACATAGCTAAGGAACACCCTTTGGCACTCAATTACAAGTCTCACAAAATGGAAAAACATAACGAAAATAAAAGGTACTCACATATATATATATGCAAGAAAACTAATAAAAGAAGCATATAGGGACTGACTATAAATCAACCAAATTAAACTTATTAATTTGATTTACACTACTTATGTAATTTATGAGGAGAAGAAGAATGGTCTACATATGGGAGTTTCTACTACATCAGGTTTTCCAACATATTTGGTGTGCTGTGGTGGTCCAATAAAGTGACTTCTGATTTCTTTCTAGCTCATCTTTGAGCCGACACACTCCTCCTCCAATTGTGAAAGAGCATCTCTATATTTTAGAAGATTATACTGGTTATAGAGTTGTCAGTAATACACATTTGTCCAACTGGCTGCCTGCGTTTTACAATGGTACATCAGAACCAGAATCTTCTGCAATGTTACTTCAAGCATTTGGTCAGAGTGTAAAAGACATATCTAGATTCTCCTGCAGCAGGGTTTTTGTTCACGAGAGCGTCTCCTGTTGCTGTCCTGCCATCGAGTTGGAGACACTCTTGTTTATGGCAGTAGTCACCTCCACTATCACGGTGGTAATAGGCTGGACTGCCTTTGATATCCTGCTTGTAAACAAGGTGGAGAGACTTTCTCGGTGTATGGAGGATTATGAGTTCCAAGAATATTCTTTCATAGTTGGAGAAGTAGTGATTGGCCCAGAGGAGGAGGAATAAGAAATGGCTCTTAGGTTTCGCCACGCTGCAGCCTTGTAGAGGAAACTTGTAGGTTGGTCTGTTGTTTTTTAGAGTTGATTGGGTCATGGGATTAGTATTGGACATTTGTCTCACAGGATGAACCAAGATGAGACTGATTATTAGCTGCCCTAATGCAGTGGTTGTCTCCAATTCCATTAGTATCTCCTTCTGCAACCTGATGGCAGGAGGTGCTCTTTGAGTCTTGGTCAATGATTGCATCAACTTCAGAGTGATCTGAATCAGAATATTCATATCTCATGTGCCATTTAGCAACACATCTGCTTCCATAAACTCTGGCTAACTGAAAGGCAAGCCAGCCTACGGGTCTTATGTACCAAAGTATAGATGGGTACACCTCTGAAATCACCAAACAAGTAGCTCACAACATTTTCACTCTCCATTGTTGATTATAACATGTCAGGAGTTAATGGAAAACAAACACTATGATTTGTATCTGAATAGTTAAAAAACAATATAGTACGAATGGCTAAGAATTTTATCTGAAATATAAAGACACTAGATTGAAAGTTAAAGTCATATTAACTCTCATTGGTCAGAAAAGTTGGTCAAAACTGTAGGTTAAAATTGTAGTAACCCAGACTGTAAATACAGGTACCTACACAAATAACTTAAACTAGGCTAGCCGCCATGTAGACACTAACCTCAATTCTTCAACCATGGAATTCGTTCACCCTAACATCTTTTTCCATTTTTGACTTTTTCAGATAAAAGTCAGCCTAGTCAAATACAACATGATTTCTACTTTTTGTCTCTCGTACACAGCCTCACTACATTCTCGTGTATTTTAATTGTGACTTGTACTGAAATACTAAGAAAACATTAAGAAAACTGGATTCCTTCATGAATATTTCATTCTGCATGACTGAAAACAAATACTCGTAACCAACTAAAACACTAGGACACCAAGTTTACCTTTGGTCTCAAACCTGAAATTGTTTATGAATTTCCTTTCATGCATATAATTTAATTTATTCACATATAAATCTGTTTGCTGTACTAGAAAAACAAGAGATCAAAGTGGCAGATAATAGCGTGAGCTTAACTGTCACTCTTGGAAAGTCACTACTTGCTTAAGGCTTCAGTGTTAAAACTGAAATTTTCTCTATGCCATGTTAATAGACTCGCCATATCTTCACAATTCTTAACAGGCCAAAAACTGCAGTTGGAGAAAGATAATTTCGAATTTACTAAGTGTATCTGCAAGAAATATGGCAAGTTTTGAGTAGACTGTACAAGTCTGGAGTACACAAAAAATTAGATGTTTTACAAAAATATTTGTATTGAAGTTATGTTTGTGATTTAATAATGTCAGTCTAATTCAGACATTGACAAGTCGGAGTGCAAGATTATGGTCATGTGAAGAATAAAAATAGTTCTGCTCTTTTTAAAGTTTGCAAATTGTATTTGCATACCCTCTAGAATCTACAAAATGCATATCTATAGTTAATTTCAGTATGCCTATATACTGTATCTGGTATTTTCTCTCCTCTACCATGAGCTGTCACTAAATCAGTAATGTAGGGTAAAATGAAGAGTTGATAACTCTAACATTAAACATTAACATTAATATCAAGTTGAATGGCAATGTGTAAAACGTCGTGACATGTGAATATTGACCCCAACCCATGCATATTTACAACATTCCTAAATTTATGTTTCCATTCTTCATTTTTCCTCATGGCAAGGGTACTCACGCCAGTTGGAGATCTCCTAAATACTCTTTTGATAGTTTGATCGTTTGGCTAAACAACTTAACTTATATTGACTATCAAGTGTATGCTTACAAAGTCTATGAATCTTGATTTAGCTGACTGAGATGCACTTGTCATATATCATAAAGTATAGCTACAAGTGGGTGGGTGTTACAGTATTCATGAAAATATGTCGAACTTCACTGATGAATCTCTCGTAGACTGTCTGAAACAGACTGGAAGTCAGAAGTTGATAAAATGCATCAAAGATTGTGAGAGCATTGTGTTCGATTACCTCGATCCATTTGATAATAAGGGTAAATCTATATAAATATAATAGTACTGTTTGTTGTCTATTGTATGCTGATGTAACTACTTCGCGGGTTGTGAATGGATCTTCACCAAAATTGGTGTGGAGGCTCACTAGGTTCATGCGAGGGTAAATACAAATTTTTAGTTTTGCATTTTGCGTTTTGCGGCTTGTATGGGCGGTTTTACATGTTTGCGTTTTTTACCAATACCTCACCTCTTGTTAATGGATATTCACCAAATTTGGTATGGAAGTTCATTGGGTCCATGGGGAGATACATACAAATTTACAGTTTCACATTTTGTGTTTTGTAGTTTTATGGGCGTTTTTTTTACAATTACATATAAGGGAAGCAACTTTTCATGTCCTCAGATAACCTTTTATTAATCATGAATTTACATAACTTCTCTTCAGGGGACGGGTACTCCACCTAGTTTATAAATACATCATTATCATAAAGAAAGGCTTCATGTTTTATCAGTAGAGGCACATTTCAAAACATAATATTTACAGGGTGCTTCAAACCCACATTATAGTGCTTACATGATTCACTTTTCTTGCAAAATAAAATGACTTCCTCTCTCTCTTTCAACACTGTGGTATTAGTGATATGAATAAAATGCACATTAATGTATTGGGTACTTCGAGAATCAACGAACACTACCAATAACAGATCATGATTATAGTAGCTTCATTTAGATATTGCTGATTAAAATTACAGAGAGCGTATTGATCTCCTGTAATAGTTTTTGAAATAACTTGTATTTTGTCCGAATGTTTAAACTTTTCTGAATAAAACTCAATGTGTCTTGGGTGAAAGGTACTCATTTAGGACGTGTAATGTTTAATATATAATAATATGAAATAATTAAGGAGGTTTCATTATAATTACTCTGCCTTTCTCTGACTGTTTATATTGAATCAAAGGAGGATGGACTATCTGTGCATGATACAGCTGTAAAAAAAGACCAGGTACAGCATTAACACTGATTTCTCTATTATTATGGCTTGAACTAAACAGATCAACTATTATGTTAGCTTTGAAACTATATATTACGGCTATGCGTGGCTAAAGAAACACAAAGTGTATAGCATCTGTCATATTCTGAGCTATATATATATATGACGATATCGTGTGTTGACGTTCACAATGTACTACCTTTATATAAGACATTTGTAAATACTAACCTCAAGCAATTTCGCCGCCTGTTAAATATCGTGGTATTATTTATTTTTAAATTCATGTACCTTTGTTTTTATAAGTAGTGTATATTTAATTCTAAAGTTTGTTTTTGTCGTAATTATCATCTTTAAAATGATGTATTTTACTAATTCCTATATATACATATATAGATGCGTGTGTGTGTTTTAATTTTAGCCTACTTCTACTGGAAAGAACAGCAGTGTTAATTATTTTAAACGGCATTGTGCATATATATAATATAATAATATATATATAAAGCTATCTACGCCACGAAGAGTGAAAATCTATCTTTTTTAGGACTGTGCCCGGGCGTTTAATAAATCTTGTTTATTGTGCAACTATTTAACGTTGTACTGCTTTTATTTTTAATACTAAAACCCGTGTTGCTGATAATTAGAACTGTGAGAAAAAGATCAAAATCAGTAGTCAAGCTGAGCACCTAAAGCAGGACCATCAACAGCCAGGTTTGTGAACCATTACATGACGTGAAGAAGTACAGAACCATCTCCTGACTATCCTATTGGGAATTACGAATACACAATATCAGTATACAAGAATATCTTGAATTCTCACATTCATCAGTTTAAGGCTTTTTGGAAAAGAAAAATTACACTTCACTAAGGAAGCCTTTTCTCCATCCATATGTGTTTTTGTACGAAGTGTTCTCATATTCACCAGTTTAAGGCTTTTTGGAAAAGAAAAATTATACTTCACTAAGGAAGCCGTTTCTCCATCCATATGTGTTTTTGAACGAAGTATTCTCATATTCACCAGATCAAGGCTTTTTGGAAAAGAAAAATTATACTTCACTAAGGAAGCCGTTTCTCCATCCATATGTGTTTTTGTACGAAGTATTCTCATATTCACCAGATTAAGACTTTTTTGTAAAAGAAAAATTATACTTCACTAAGGAAGCCGTTTCTCCATCCATATGTGTTTTTGTACGAAGAATAACTGAGAAAGATTTTCTTCTGTACGGGAGGAATTGTGTCATTTGTGTTATGTGTGCATTCTATCTCTCCTATTTAAGTATTGGTTTTATTATCATGATATTGATATGATAGTGAAATATATTTTCATTATTTTATCAAAATCAGAGTTGTATGAGTTATGTACTCAGATTTACAACGTTGACGCTTATTTAAATACTTTTTGTTGATACAGGCAGGTAAGAAAATGGATGATAATTTATTTAAAGTTCACTTAAAAAGCTGCAGTCTGCATTGACTCAAATGAATACAATTATTGTTCAATCTGTGTTTCATCAAAAACTACCTTAATAAATGTATCAAGAATCGAGGACACTTTCTTGAAAAATATAGATATGCGACTTTATACAGTATTTGTCAAATATTATGTGTAAGTTCGATGACGAGGAACCCACTTTGAGACTAATAATGGCTGGAGACGGCTTAAATGGGTAATGAAGAAAAACTTTAATATAAGTTTAACATGACAGCAAATGTACAACGTTTCGACAAGGTTTTGTCATCATCATGTGTAAGTGTTCTACATTTGAAGGTTTCAAGCTTAAACTAAATGTGCAAATAGTTGTTGTTATTAATAAAATGTTTTAACAAGTGATTTCATTGTTACTGTTGTTATTATTTCTTATATCAAGCCATTTAAGCTCATTAACGTTCTTTAAGTTCGTTACCTAAGTATGTATCTTGAGCTCGTGTTAAGGGAAAGGAATAACATCGTGAAGATTTTAAGAATTCAAATCATTGTATCATTGGCTACGATTAAAAAACAAGACGGAGTATTTGATATAGTCAGCAACTGCCCAGATTTTGATTTAAATCTGCTGATAAGATATATAATCCATTCGAATGTTGTCACTGTCTTGAAGAGTCATGGAACATAGATAAAGAGAAAATGCTATAGGATTCATATGAATAACATAGGTAGACATATGGAAGTTATGGGATCTAATACGTGAGTTAAGCCTAACTGTCGTCTCATAGGTCACCGTAAGGAAACAAGCTAGTAATATTTCCAACTTGTCAATGTGGTATCTTATGATTTATAGTAGAAACTATCTCAAGGTTTAAAAACAGAAATGAATATTTTCATATACAAAACAATCATAAACATTCCAAAGTTAGACATTATTCCCGTTTTTTAAAGAATTAAAAATGAGAAATAGATATTTTCATATGTAAACCTGTTATACCTATTGTTGATATTCTGAGTAATGGAACAATGACACGAAACGCTAAATCTCGATGACGTTTTTGCAAAATAATTTTTTCATTGTATCCTTATTTCAAATTGTATGAAGAGCTATCAGTCTCAAGTAACGTATTTATTTTTCTTTATATGCTTTACGGTTTTACTTTTGTTAATTAAATAAAATAGCAAAAACGGAAAATAAATAAAGGTAAGAAACAGAAATACACACACACATACAATATTAAACAACATTAGAACCTACTTCTTTCATTCAGTATAAATCATATAAAATTTAATATTTCCAAGAATACAATGATAAAGTACTTACTTCTACAAACAACCAACATATTTTTGTTTTTTACTCATTTGTAGCTACGAGCAAAATTAGTGCATAGAGTTTTGCAGAAATTGATTTAGAGATTAACTACTAAATACAAAAAATAACTGGGCAATATGAGATTTCTCAGTATAACGATAGAAGTACGATCTATACAATATAACGGCTGCTCTGAGACTGCTCAGTATAAAGTCAGAAGTATGAACTATACACTATAATCTCTACTCTGAGATTGCTCAGTATAACGATAGAAGTACGAAATATACCGTATAAACTCTAAGTCTGAGGTTGCTCAGTGTAAATGTTGAAGTAAGAACTATACAATATAACTCTATTCTAAGATTCCTCAGTATAAAGTCAGAAGTACGATCTAGACAATATAACTCTATTCTAAGATTCCTCAGTATAAAGTCAGAAGTAAGAACTATACAATATAACTCTATTCTAAGATTCCTCAGTATAAAGTCAGAAGTAAGAACTATACAATATAACTCTATTCTAAGATTCCTCAGTATAAAGTCAGAAGTACGATCTAGACAATATAACATTTATTTGCTAATGAAATATTCTTTATGGTTAGTTTATACTGAAAAACTGGGAAATTATACCTTACAGATATTTTTTTGAAAATATAAACAAGATTGCATTTAAAAACCTTTGGCATATTCACATTGTTGTCATTAACAAAATAAAAAATACATCCCTAGACCAAATATTGTTTGTATTAAAATTCTTACCAACTAGTATTAAATTAAAAATTCTTCAGAGTAACTCGATAGTTTAGTTCAATTAGTAAACTTAAAGACGTATTTATTAAGTTACAACTGAAAAAAAACAAAACAAAACATCAGCAGACGAAGAACAAGTCATAAAATGAGCAGGTGTCCTAACATGAGAGCAGTGTTATAGAAATGTACATATGTACGTAAGGCAAAAAATAATTAGGTTGCAACTCAACAGTTACAAATAATAAATATACAGAGTGCTTCTTCAGTCTCACCGTATCTATTACGTTTATTAAAAATGTATTCTTAATGAGTGTTGGAAAAAGGCAGATGCTCATGCTCATAAAGAATCAATATGGAAGATAATCTATAAGCAGCATATTAAGTTTATAGTTAGAAGTATACATCTTAATGAATAAACGTACAGAATATTAAGGTGTAAATAAATGAAAATGCTGCTCTGTTGAAAAAATATATGTTTCTGCTGAAAAGATACGCGGGAAAAGAAAGTTTTTCTGATATTCTTTCTTTCCCTCTTCTTCCTTAGAGAAGTTATTATGGAATTTGAACTAAAAGGAAACTTTTAGGATCACTGCAAGAACAAAATTATGACATTAAACATTTCTATAATACATATTGCTTAGAAGACACACCATTTATAAGATGCTTTACCCTAAAATATATGTATTATGACAGACTTTGCATAATAAACTGTTATACATGCACATTTTAAAGGGTTATCTGTATATCTGGACATCGAAACTTAGGAAGTTGAAACTTAGTGAACAAGAATAATATTTGAATGAAAGTAGGAAATAACTTAAATTGTTATCATTCTAATCACCTATCAACTAGTCTGTCATACCTATTAATGCACTACTCACATTAATATATGTATTACCTTGTCACAGTAACAGCCCATTATATGTACAATATTTAAAACTCATATCCTGACTCAAAATTGTTTACTCTATCGAAACAGAATGATCTTCACGAATCAGCTTAGAACAGTAAACCTTAAATCGTATGTTAAAATTATAAACCAATATATTCTTCTGCAGGACAGCCTAAAGCACGTGGTAAAGGTGTTAGACTCGCCACATTTGTTTCGAGAAAACTTTTCACGAGTGTTTCCTTTCCGAAACGTTCCATGTGAGAACCAATACGCCGGCAGAGATACGAAAACGTATTGCGTCCGTCACCTGTTTCAGTTGTAATGTAAAAGAAAATGATAAAATAATACATATATTGTAGTTTTCTACTACAATCCACAATACCACACATCCCAACTATATTATTCGTTATGTGCAACCTATTGCTAGAAGGTAGTTCCTTCTAACTAATACCATTGTTGTCGAACAAACTGGAAAAATCATTCAGATGAGATCATGTGAAGTAGCAGTAAAGCTGGGTAATAAGTTACGAGAACAATGTCAACATAAGTACTCAATAACAGTTAGTATCCATTTACAGAAACTAGAAGTTTTGTACCTTATTAATCTGTAAACAGCATTAGTTAATAAACTAGCAAAGTAACATTGAATTTAACAGACGAAAATACATGTAAAAACGGAGTAAAGGAAAACTACAAACACGAAGATTAAACAACTTTTTAGTTTGTTTATACACATACATAAACTAAAACTATTAACAGGTACGTACATTGACTATACAAATAAAGATTGAGACGAAATATAAAAAGAAAGACAAAACAGGTGTACAAATACTCGCGACAAATATGAGCATTTCTTTTATCGATCACAAAACCTTCAATACGCTTCCGGATTTGTACAACAGAAAGAAATAGTTTGGTAAGGCAAGTAGACGAATTCTCTGGCCATTATAGATTTACACGATTTATAATTACTGTGCCACGAGTTTCTTTCATCATTTGGAAAAATCCAGGTTTTTGTTTACTCAAATATTGACACTATTTTGTATGTACAATTTTTTAACAACAAGTAAGAAAATAATAGAGTAAAAATTTAAAAGTCGTTTGAATAGAAAAGATTACGAGCACGATTGAAACCAATGTAACTATAGTTTGTCTCAGAGCAGTAGTTAGAATTTAAGCTATGTTTTAAATTAAAAAACTGTATACTCACTTTTGCTTCATTCTGTAGGAAAAAATAGAATATCCCCAGTTTAAAAACACTCCTCTTATAGGTAGGTAAGTAGGAATATAGCACAGCAAATTTAAAATTTTCCCCTCTTCTTTCATGCGTTTTTTGTCAGAGGGCGTCACTTTCGTTAGTTGATATTTCCTTAACAACAATTAAAATAATAATGCTGTAATAAAAATACCCAGGAATAATAAATATCATGTGGAATGCAGTGTCTTATGCAGGCAAGCATCTTGAATTTTCGATGTTAAAGTAACTACATGTGTTATGGAAGAAGTACATTATTACATTAAACTATAATTTAAATTAAAACAACGAAACACTGACAAAAAGAAATGAAAAACATATATTTTATATCGAATACTAACCGTTTACAATATATATATATATTTATCTGGCCAGGCAAAATCTAATAATTGTAACAACTGATAATTTTAGAAGGCGCAACCTACTGGCATGTGAAGTTAAAGATAATTTGAAAATGTATACAGACATTAGCTAAAGTTAGAACTGCAATTTTGTCCTATATGATGATGCGTTCGTTATTATTTTGTGTTACTAGTTAATCGATTTGAAGTTGTTAAATTGTCTATATGCATTATATGCTACTTGACATAAGTACCCTTTGCACTAATGTTCAGCTTAGTAAAGAAACAAAAACATCAGTTCGTAGTGTAGAACATGATATGAGAAACACTGATGGCTGCATTTTTTGGAAAAGTGTTTTATTTGAGCACATTCAGGACGTGCATACAAAGCAAAGTTTCACAGTGAATATGTTTATTTAATTTTGTCTTATTGCATTAAATATTAAAAAGAAACTAATGGCAGTGGAGTACAGTCTTAATTTGTTACTCCAGATGATGCTTACTTCTCGCTTAATATTTTCTTTAGATATAATATTAATATTAAAAAAAATTAATAAACCAGCAAAAAAAAAAAAGAGCAAAGGAAGGGATATTTAAATTTTGTGTTCTTCGCAGTTGTTAATTACACTTTCAACCATAGTGTAATCGCCACCTGACGGTGATATACCACAGCATATATATATGTGTGTGTAAATGTTTATATATTTTACATTTTATGATTATAATTTATCCAAAGAATAATTTTATCTTTAGAAAACTGCCAGAGAGAAACTAGCTTCAATAACACTATTTGTAATTTTGAACTTTAAACTTTTATCTTATTCTAACGTTTTTATATAATGTAGAAGAATTACATAGAAATATTATTACAGAAAAATTTTATTCCTCACGATTATGCTACAACCATATAGATTTAATTATACTTTCAACCATAGTGTTATCGCCACCAGACGGTGATATACCTCAGCATATATATATATATATGTGTGTGTGTAGTAAATGTATATATATATATATATATATATTTTACATTTTATTATTATAATTTATCCAAAGTTAATAAAGGACCACAATCTAAACAAATTATCCAGTTCTATTAGATAAAAAGGAAATTTTCGGTTAGTATTTAGTGCATTCTTTTTCGCAACAGGCTCGTTTCTTTGAGACGTTTTAAAACCTTCTTAGCTATCTCTAAATAATAGAAATGTTCATCTAGAAATTACATATTCGTCTTTCCTATAAATTGTTTATAAAAAATAATAAAAAAGAAGGGCAAACTGTATCAAAATGTGATAACTTACTTGATGGCCTGTTCTGTGTACCAACACCATTATTACCAGTAGTAGAACTTTAAAACGTTACTAAGACAAATTATATTAAACGTGGGGAATCTCCTTTGTTACCTAAATTGTTCAACATATTCAGACACATGGAAAAATGTTGTCTAGTTCGCGTGCATGAATTAACTCGACAATTATTTAGAAAATAAATTTTAAGCAGCCACCATCAAATGAAAGAATACAACTGTGTCCCGTCTCACTTGAAAAAAAAAAGAGGGAAGGACAAATTTTTAGAGTTCTTTCCAAAATTTTCAACTTTATGATTCAAATTTCAATGCCAAGTAAATTATTCAAAGTCCTAAGCGTATCCAAATAGATATATCGGTTTATTTTATTATTATTAATGATCATATATATATTTAGTTTTTAAAAAAATTATAAACTCACGAAATAGGTTTACAGAGCATCGAACTCACTTCACAATGATGGTTAATCCAAGAATGTGTTTGATCTATTGTAGAAGCAGCTACATATTCTGTAAAGTAAATGCATATACGCACAAATGTATCACAAGTACGTTATATGTGTGTGTGTGTGGAGGGGGGGGGGCTTCTCGAGTGTATTTAATCTTAAAAATATTCAAATTCACTAAGTTTTAATTATCGGATTTTTTTTTCATTTCCCGTTTTTTTCTGATTGGCTACATTCAGTTCACCTATAAGGTTCTCTAGTTTGTTTGTTTGTTATGAATTTCCCGCAAAGCTACACGAGGGCTATCTGCGCTAGCCGTCCCTAATTTAGGAGTGTAAGACTAGAGGGAAGGCAGCTAGTCATCACAATCCACCACCAACTCTTGGGCTACTCTTTTACCAACGAATAATGGGACTGACCGTCACATTATAACGCCCCCATGGCTGAAAGGTCGAGCATGTTTGGTGTAACGGGGATTCGAATCCGCGAACAACAGATTACGAGTCGAGCGCCCTAACCACCTGGCCATGCCGGCACCATAAGGTTCTCTAAGAAAATCGATACTGACAATTCTTGTATTCGTAAAATGCATAAATCTAGCTATTTCTAGCATACATTAAACTGATCATGAAAATTTTTGTGTAGTTAGTCTTAATAACTTAAGTATTTATCTTCAATATGTTTCCGTTTTACATATTCTATATTCGAGTAAAACAAACTGTACCGTGAAAACACTCCCTGTGAACGTGTGTGTTTTGTTATAGCAAAGTCACATCGGCCTATCTACCGTGTCCACCGAGGGTAATCAAACCCCTGATTTTAGCCTTGTAAATTCGAAGACTTACAGCTGTCCCATCAGTGTGAACGACAACAGCTGTAACTATTAGGTCGTCAATAAATTAATGTCGCGTTTTGAAACACTTTCATTAACCACCCCCTAAAAACGTACATGGTGTATAATAGTTAAAAGAACCGCCTAAACGTAACGTTAGTGTTGCCTATATAATGTGTACAGTTTAGTATACTCTAATCCCTAATAGTGGTGGCACACGACGATACACACATTCGGCATGTAATGCTGTTTCAATACAAAAAAAGGGAAACAACAATTCTATAAAATATCAAATAAGTTTATGGAAATGTTTTG
>NW_013667029.1:153345-159355 GCF_000517525.1 Limulus polyphemus
AGGACATCGACGTGTTTTTTGGCTTCAAAGCCAAGTGATTTCTTTAATCAGGGCATTAACAAGTTGATTGTAAGATGGAAAAAAACATCATAGATAAGAATAGAGACTATTTCATTTAATAAATGTTTTGTTTTGGTATATAAGTTGTTCGGGTTTTTCATCTAAAAAATCGACATTAATTTCTTGATGACCTGATACATCAGGCAAGTCATCTTACAATTTATGTCGTGTTTCATTTGGAGGTTTGATTTTTTAAATAAATTAAATAGAATAAGTAATTTGAACTACCAATTAATGAATCAATAACAAAATATTACAAATGATTTAGTCATATGTGGAAAATCTATTTATTTTAAGGAAGTGTATGATATTTTCTTTTGTTAGAAATCGAAACTTATTGTAAAAATTTCATCTATTAAATATTTAAAATCTCTCATTGTTTCAGTGCAGAAAAATAAGGGTAATACGTGAGTCAAATAAACATTGAGTAGTGAACGAGTAAGTTAATTAAAGTGTATTCTAAATTCACATTAAACATTTTTCATTGAAGCATGTCAAAAATTACGTCTTATATGCTAAATTGTTGTCTTTAAAATTTTCATTCAGGATTTTCAGTTATCCTTCTCATGGAACTGTGAATTATTGTATGGCTAAACAGGCAGACACATGCATAATCCAAATGCAAGTTTGTTTCGTGTTTTTTTTGTTTGTTTTTGAAAGAAGCCATTACTGAAAGTGAATAATTTCATATGTAGTTTGAGACAAAATATGTAAATGATACTGAAGACATGCGGCAGAAGGATTTGTCGTCAGACGAAACAAAAATTTAACCTTTTGTTTTAAATTAAAAGCGTCACGTCTGGCGCAAGCCCAACACATTACTCAGTCAACACAATTCCAGCTGTCAGGCATGGTGGTGGTAGTACCAAGTTATGGGGATTCTTCTCATCAGCAGGGACTTTGAAGCTTGTCAGGATTGTGGGGAAGATGGATGGTGCAAAGTATAGGCGAATCCTAGAGAAAATTCAGCTTGAGTCAGCCAATAATATAAAATTGGGTCGAAAATTCCCATTTGAGCAGGACAATGACCAGAAGCACAAGGCCAAAGCCACACTGGAGTGGTTTCAAAAGAAGAAAGTGAATGTTCTGGAGTGACCCAGTCAAAGTCATGATTTGAATTAATAGAAAATTTATGGCGAAACTTGAAGATTGCTGTCCTTCAATGATCCCCCAACAAACTTCTCAGAATTGGAGCAAATTTGCCAGTAATAATGGGCAGAAATTACACTTTCCCATTGTGCAAAGCTGGTATAGACCTACTTAAAAAGACTCACAGCAGTAATTGCTGCAAAAGCTACTTTCAACAAGTACTGACTTAGGCAGGCTCAATACTTACACAATCAGCAAATTTCAGTTTATCTATTTTCTTTGCAGGTTTTGCTGACATTTAACCTCTTTCACACATAACAGTGTTAAGTTTGATCATTAGAGTTTTGAATAAAAACAAGTTAAATTAAAAAAAAATTTTACATTTTTTGTATTTCATCAAAGTGTGACATTATGGGTAGGGGGTGAATACTTTTGCAAGGCACTGTATAAGCATGTATGTATAATGCTATGTACATATTTGTAACAATGTTATATATTATTGTATACGCTTATAGCACCCGACAGGCTTATGCACTATGCATATGGCCGTACCAATAAATATTTTTGTGGGCTGTATTTCGATAGTCATGTTGCACCACCGTCTATGAGCTTATAAATTTGATTCTCGTCTTCATTATTAAAAAATAACTAATTTCAGGAATAATTTAGCTCTTTTTCAGCTAAAATTATATAAATCAGGATTAACATTTCTACTGTTCACTACAGCATAAATCTATAAACCCTAAGGCCAACACAGGTTGAATAAAATACTTAATTGAAAAATACACATACTGCCATAGACAACCACAAACACATTGATATTCTGAAATAGTGCCACCATCTATTGGTCAATCTTTCCATTACAGTTGAAAGCACGGAAAAATAAATTCAGACAAAGTATAGTTTGTTTGCTTGTAGTTAAACACAAAGCTTCACAAAGGGCTATCTGTGCTCTGCCCACCAAGGTATCGAAACCCGGTTTCTAGCGTTGTAAGTCCGCAGACATATTCATACTATGTAATGATTAAGGGATGATTATTTGAAAATAAATATTCACATAGTGAGATTATCAAACGATGACACAGTGATTTCCATAGAAGCAACAAAAAAAAAAGAAAACCTCGCACAGCTGAGTAGGCATTTAGGACAGAAATAGGCTCCGAAACAACTCCTGAACACAATCCATGGCAATAACTTCATCTGCAAAGTGATGGCTATGGTTGTAAAACAGGATTTTTCGATCCAGTAAAACATTTCAAAGAAGCTTGGTCCTATCAAGTTACTTCTTTAGTTAAAATGTTCCGTTTTGAATATCCATTGAAAAATAAATTATTCATTTGTGTCTTGCATTACTTTTCCTGTAAAAAACACAACTTTTCTTTAACCTGTATTTACACTAATGAAAAACACATAATAATTAAGTAATCGAGTTGGACTTGTGGTCACTGCGATAATATGAATATACAGCGTTTATCAATATAAATTCTAAATATTAATAAGATCAACCACGTTGAAGCAATAAATCCTCAAAATATTTTCTTAAAGGAGACTAAAATTCGGAATAAGTTGCATATTTTATGGACTAAAGTATTATTTTTCTGCATTTCTAACGTAAAGTATTACATACAAAACCTTGCTAACCTATTTCTGCTTCTACTGATCATCTCAACCATCAATAGTTCTTATGATTACATTGATGGAGTTGTTATAAGGTTCTAGATTTGCGCCTTCTTTGGCCAATATTTGTTTTTGTTATTATGAAGACTGTCAGCAGTCTTTTAACTCGTTTTACTATCGTAGGTATGCAGATGATATTCCCACCATTTTTAGAAAGTATGTTTAGAATTCTCTGTTTCTTGAGTAATTGAAGAGCAAACATAACAGTATAAAATTCGCTGTTGAAGATCAACAAGACCATAAACTCTCATTTTGGAAACAATGGTTCATAAAAAGCTTTATAGTAATTTTTTTATAGAAAATTTGATAAAGTTCTTATTCAATCGTGTCTAAAAGTATTCAAGTGCTTATGAAGTCTCACTAGTATGAAACATTTCTCATACAAAAAAAAATACTTCGTAATTATTTGAACAAGCGAACTTTCATCAAAGCATCAGCAAACGGGGGTTCCTGAATATCCTTTAGATGTAACTTTTCCATATATTGGCATACATCTTCAAATACAGGTGAGATATATTCTTAAACCTAATTGTCTCTTAGTTGTTCTTTTATTTTATTTTAGATTTAAGGATCATGTTGTTTCATTAAAAGCATCTAATGTTGTTTATAAATTGACTTTTCCTTGCTGTCAGCATGGTTATATTGGGTCTACTATAAACAAAATGTGACCTTGTGTGAAGGAACATACAAATGTAAGACTTGAAAAAGGACAAGTCTACTATAACAACGTTTCTAGAAAATGTGTGACGTAGACGTCCACTCAAAGTGTGTTAAGATTTTAATAAGGGACAATGACGTATAAAAGACACCTTGCTCATACACAACGCGAGGCCAGAAACCAACCCAGTGAATTTAGCGTTTAAAGTATAGATAGCATGTTTTTATTTTTTAAAGTTACACGAAAACTGCATAGCGTCACAAAAACGAAAACAATTTCGTTGATTCAAAATTATTTCTAATTATTCTCTATCTCACACCTGTTTTGCCACCAAACCTCTCTGAGACACCTTTGTAAGTTAAGGTAGTTTGACATCTTTATAAAACATGATTACATTTTATCTATCACTACATAATATTAATTTCAACTTTAATATTAGTCTCATTCAAACTGGATGCAGCTTTTGCTACATTCAAATTTGTAATTTCTTCTATACAGGTGACCACATTATCTTTCATCAAAATATTAAATGTATAATTATGTCATATTCTACCTCCAGGGGCGACTAATTATAATAAATGGTTTATAGGTAATGCAGTTGTTAACAACTTGATAAAGTAAAATAAGTAATATCTTATATTCAGAAAGTGGTGGCATCTCATGGAAGACTTTGTCTGCAAAATGAAAAATCATTTTAATGTTATATGGGGGCATTATGTAATTTCACGGTTACGTTTATTTCCGTACCGGGGATATTTGTATTTGCTTTTAGATATGTTCAGTGTCGTTAAAAAACGTAACAGAAAACACTCCAACTGCTTAGAAGATAAAGTTAATATAATATTTTGTAACTTTGTTAAATGTTTCACGTGTCCGGGACCTGTCATGAGATTCAAGGATTTATGATTTTGAATAGAATTTTTCATGTGGCTTTCGCCCTCCAATTTGCACAGCGGCATGTCTGCGGACTTACAACGCTAGAAACCGGGTTTCGATACCCGTGGTGGGCAGAGCACAGATAGCCCTTGTGTAGCTTTGTGCATAATCAAAAACAAACAAACAAATCATGTGGCTTTTAAGATTTAAATGTATCTCTTAAGCTCTTTCAGGATTTAGTTAATTATTATTAAAATAATACACAATAATAGCAGCCCCCAGTGTCACAGCGGTATGTCTGCGGACTTACAACGCTAGAATCCGGGTTTCGATACCCGTGGTGGGCAGAGCACAGATAGCCCATTGTTTAGCTTTGTGCTTAATTTCAAACAAACAAACAATAATAGCAATTTACGTGGCCCGGCGTGGCCAGGTGGTTAGGGCGCTCGACTCGTAATCGAATCCGCGTCACACCAAACATGTCAACCTCCGCCTTTGCCTGGTCCCAAGTCCAAGATGAGAAAGGGGGAGTTTACAGGAATAAAAAAAAATAGCAATTTACATGGATGGGACAGGATTTAAAGCTAGAAAGTCATATACTTAAAATAGTACAAAATATTATCAACATAAGTATTTACGTGGATGGAATAGGATTTGAAAATATAAAAAAATCACATATTTGTTTAAATTTCATTTACAAAGGAAAGCTACTTTCATGCAAGCAATATATATGTATATATATGAGAGTATTTGCTCACCTTTGTTTTAATAATGTATAATTATGTATATTGTTACGAATATGCCTAAAGCTGTGTCATTTGAACAGGTTTGAGAATTCACTTTGGACAACAGGAAATAAACATTTGTTATAACATTAATCTAAATTTAGATACAACGTTTCAATAGATCGTGTTGACTGATGTCAAGTACAAAGCATAAACATAATTATAAGTTATTTAGAATGGTTTTTTGTGTTATGTGAATTGTCGTCCTATAACTGAAGGTTAACAAGTAATAAAACATCGTATGTAAACTTAAACTAATGCAATAAAATGTATTAATTACCCACAACTCATTGCAAAATGTCGTCCAAACTGAATATCCAATATCCAGTAGGATAACTCAAGATTTTAAAACATTATTTGAAAGTTTACCTTTGTGTGATCCTTCTAGTCAGCAAAAGATGGAAGTATTTGACATAAAGTCTAAAGTTATCGTTATAACCGTTATACTGAGATAAATGGAAAAATTATTTATAATCGCATTGTTAATTAAAATAAGACGGAATTCAGGGTAGTTGACTGTAGAGATACTGATATAGTAGGGAGTTCAAGATACATTTGTTAAAAGTTCTTCTAGCTACCAGTTATTTAAAATAGCTTTTTGTAATCCGATAAATAAAAATTTACAAGTAATAACTAAACCGTTCGAGATTTATGTGAGACAGATGCTGATTTTTTTTTTTAAATTATCAAATAACCTAGCTTGTTCCAAACCGTGATAAGGACTGTGAAATTATAGAATAAACTAGCTTGTTCCAAACCGTGATAAGGACTGTGAAATTATAGAATAAACTAGCTTGTTCCAAACAGGGATAAGGACTGTGAAATTATAGAATAAACTAGCTTGTTCCAAACCGTGATAAGAACT
>NW_013667029.1:160355-189443 GCF_000517525.1 Limulus polyphemus
AAATTATCGAATAAACAGGCTTGTTCCAAACAGGGATTAGGACTGTGAAATTATCGAATAAACAGGCTTGTTCCAAACAGGGATTAGGACTGTGAAATTATTGAATAAACTAGCTTGTTCCAAACAGGGATAAGGCCTGTGAAATTATCGAATAAACAGGCTTGTTCCAAACAGGGATTAGGACTGTGAAATTATCGAATAACCTAGCTTGTTCCAAACAGGGATAAGGAATGTGAAATTATCGAATAACCTAGCTTGTTCCAAACAGGGATAAGAACTGTGAAATTATCGAATAAACTAGCTTGTTCCAAACAGGGATTAGGACTATGAAATGATCGAATAACCTAGCTTGTTCCAAACCGTGATAAGGACTGTGAAATTATCGACTAAACTAGCTTGTTCCCAACAGGGATAAGAACTGTGAAATTAATTAAGAGTTACATGAAAAGTTAAACAGCAGAATAGTGACAACGTGAGATATCCCCGGGTGTTTACAATATAGTTAGATAATTTGATATACTTCCATAACACCTAACCTTGATTTTTTTATGTATGTTACTTAACATGTTTCAAACTTTTTACTAAATACAATCTTTGAATATTTTACACTGATGAATTGACAATTTTTTTTTACACAATAAATACACAAAATATATACAATTTTAAATTCAATATTTCCTTCGAAATTGAAATGCAGGATGTTTATTGATGATTTGTAGATGGATTTTAATGATTCCGAAGTTTCATCATTTTTGGAAACTGCAAAATAACCATGGAAACAAAGAGTGGAAACGACAAGTGTTATCAGTCTTATACTAAATCATAGGAAGGAAAGGAAGTTTAGAAAACCGGATTAAAACTATTGAGAACAAATAAGATTGCCTTTTGTTCTTTCTGTGATACTATTCTTTCATTCGGATACAAATGTGATCTTAAGAAACATGTATATATATATATACATAAACGTCTCATATTAGTTTTTTTTTTCAATAATCGTAGGTAAAAGAAAACTAAACATGTTGGAAATGTGTAAAACAGTGGGATGCATTATGATTATATTAGATGTCACTTTTCTTTGAAGATCCTACACATACCAATCGACCTGTTCTTCCCAGTTATAGAATCAGTACAAAAAGTTTTTTTTTTTTATGCAAAATTGTCAATTTTCAATTTCTTTAAAATACTTTGTCAAAGTAATGATCCATTCTTCTACAGGTTACGTGTACCGAATATGCTGCCAATGTTATGAATGTGAGGTATGTTAAATCATTTAATTAATTACGATTATTGATTAAAGGAAAGGAAATATTTGCCTCTGATTTAAGAATCTAGATATTTTAGCAATGTCCACGCTGAAAGACCTCAAAGAAATGATGCAAATATAAACCATGAAGATGTCGCTAAGACCTATTCATCAACCAGAAAATTTTACAAATAAGTCATATTTAAGATAAAAATAAGTTCTCAATTTGCTGACTCAGCTTTCAAGTATGCCAAGATTGTGGGCACTATGAATGCTCAGAATTTAGTGCCAAGAAGCTTAATCAACATTTAGGAAGAGCAAGTTCTTCCAGACTTGTCTCTGGTAAGGCTGATAAAGCACTGTCAAAGCCTTATTAAGCTTCCCCAAAACGTGAACATTGGCATGGTTACTTCTATTAGATACTGGTTATATATCCTCTTCTCTAACGCTTTTCTATTGGTACTTTGCAATTTCCCCAAACATAAAACATAAAGTTATCTAAATATATACATATGCAGATTTTGTTGAATAAGACCAATGTCTGTAGGTTTACTTTTTTCTTGGAAATCTTCTCAAGAAGTCGATAAGCCGTTTTAACAAAATCTGCCTACAAGAAAATCTGTCACCAAAGTACACCAATATATATATATATATAAGTGTTATGAACAAGCTACAATAATTTCAGGATTGCTGGTTGATGTTTTGGATTTTTATGTACTATGTTAGGATTTCGAAGATCTTTGACCCAACACACTGATTCTGTTGTATTTCAATAAAAGGAAAAATACAGTTTATAATACTAAGAGTAAATTACATTCGGAACTTTTTTGTTTAAACTTTAGCCTCAATTTTTATATGAGCAAGCTTTCTTTTATACATAGTCTCTGTTCATCATTGACCCTTGCTAAGATCTTGAAATATTTGAATGGGTGACAACGTCACACTCGTCCAGGGCGAACTCAAGTACAATTGATCTAGTCGTGGAACTCAAACTTGCTCGTTCTTTCACAGAAGTTAACGTTTTTCTTCTATTGACCGATATAACCTTACTGACAACAGAGACAGGTAAATTTATAATCTAATATTCACTGTAATGCAGGAATACGGTCTTGAATCTATAATAAAATTGTAGTCGAGTCAAATTTAACAAAACATTTTAGCTGTAACTGATCTTTAACAATCGAGGAATATTTACCTATATATGGAGAGGCAGTAGCAGCAAGATATTTAGGAACTTCTTGAACGGATGGTTTACCAAAAATTCACTTATTCGGAGAGTTGCGAAGCATTTTGTGAATAACATAAATAGGAAAATCATTTTAAAAGTATTCTTTGATGCTATTAAATTCTTTATAGACAACTTCCTAAGTACTACTCAACATTGGAAGCGGCTATTATTGTTATAAATTAAGAAATGGATAATTTTGTTTAGGTTTAACATTAAAACTGATGCTGTTATATTTGATGTACAAGTACTCAAGAAAGTGAGAAACTTCACCAGAGTTTTTAATAATGGTAAACGTATCATCCACATATCTAAGGTGGTAAAGATTTCGAAGTTTACCAACCATTATTTTTGACGATAGCCCAGAAAAAGAGTGGTCAAAGACAGGGCCAGTCTGTTACCCATAACGACACCATCAGTCTGGTCATAAAGATTGCCATTAAGAGGAAAGTGATATTCCTTGGTGACAAAGTTCACGAACTTCAAAAATACTGAGTTGGAAATAGTTCTTGATAAAGTTCAAATCGGCACTCAACTATATAGCATGCATATGTTTGTATACAACGATTCAACATCCAAGCTGGAACAGTAAATATGTTTGTATACAACGATTCAAAATCCAAACTGGAGCAGTAAATATGTTTGTATACAACGATTCAACATCCAAGCTGGAACAGTAAATATGTTTGTATACAACGATTCAAAATCCAAACTGGAGCAGTAAATATGTTTGTATACAACGATTCAACATCCAAGCTGGAGCAGTAAATATATTTGTATACAACGATTCAACATCCAAGCTGGAGCAGTAAATATGTTTGTATACAACGATTTAACATCCAAGCTGGATCAATAAATATTGCTATAGAATTTCATCTTTTGTATTTCACTTAAAAATTCAAAACCGTTCTTCAACGTGGTGGCAAAATTTTTCGAAAGTTAAATAAAAAACCAACTAAGGCATGGTTACAGGTTCCAATATTAAAAACTATATGTCGCACTGGACATCATTCTTTACGAGTTTTAAGAAGATCGTTAAAGAAAAGAAAACATCCTGGTTGACTACTTGATGGTTTAGTTTTTAAACATTATTTTTCATTTAGAATATTATTATTTTTTCAGTTTTAATATATACTGTTGTATCGTGCCTTTCCTTGTACCAATAAGTAACTTCAAACCTTAGTTGAATCAGTTAAAATGTCTTCAGCTTCTCTTAGATATTCCTCTTTATCCAAAATTAGAATACTATTTCTTTTGTCTGATTTCTTAACAATTATTGTTGCTTAAATTCTTCAAAACTATTAATTCCTCTGGGCTTAAATTTAGAAATATTTTACTTTTACAAATACAATTATTCAAAGAAGTTAAATACCATACCAGTAATGTTAGTTGAAATATCACTAAATGGTTGACCAGAGTTCGATCAAATTAGTTGGTGTGACAATAATTAAAAAACTGTTCAAACTGTACAAGATAATCTTCAAATTTAAACCTATTCGGTATAATAGATTTCAAACCAAGAGCTAAAACATTTTTTTCGGTATCATTCGGGCCATACTTTAAATAATGAACCATAATATCAGGTTGTTGTATAAAACAATTATTACCGAATTGTCGTATTAAATTGATTAACTTAAACAATTATTTTTGCGATATTGTATAAGAATTTTGTGTTTCAATAAGTTGTTTGAAATATAAAAATCTAAACAACTTACTTGGTTTTCCAACAATATAAATACTTCTATAGATTGTCGCGTTAAAGATTTGATGGAATAATTCTTTAAGTAGTTCATTTCGAGTTTTATGATACTGTCTAGAAGAATTGAGAAACATAGATTTTAAAATGTGTTTGTTTGTAATTAAGCATAAAGCTACACAAGGGGTTGTCTGTGCTATACCCACCACGGGTTTCGATACCCGGTTTCTAGCATTCTAATTCCGCAGACATACCGCTGCGTCACTGGGAGCAAATTAATGAAAAAAAAAGTACTTTCAAACGTTTACATTCATTCAAAGTTGTACATGTAATTTAGTTTTAGAATATTTCAATTGTAAGGTATGTAAGATCAAACTAAAGAAAGTAATTTATATCCTATAGCGACTGCGGTAGTTGTGTTACCTCCACAGACTCAATAACCACACCGTAGTAAAAGTTTGTTATTTAGTCTGTAGATGTGGTAGGAGAAAGCAAAAGGTTTCTTCATGGACCTCAGTCAAATTATATCCTTAGCGCGCCATCTAGTAACAATAGGAACAAGTAAAAGGAAAAACGTCGGCTTTTACAAAGTATAACTTAATATTTGCATATAAGAATTACTTTTAAAGATTTTTAATGTATTATGATAACTAAACAAATTACAAGTCGCTAACTATTGGTTTAGTTTCCAATTATATACTACTCAGTGTTAGGAAATATTGGTAAGTTGAATGATCAAACAGCTGCGTCAATATTAACTAGTGGTTCAGAACTTCGAGTTATTGAAAGTTTTTGCCATAATATCACTGCTGGCTTTGTAACATTTGGACGCATTATTGTGCAGTCTTACTTGAACAAATTTTAAACTAATTCGCAATAATAAGCATGTTATCGTCGAAGAGTTGTCCACAAAGGTTTCTACTTAGCTTCAATCTCTGTCAAGCTCCAGAAACTTAGGTTAGGACTATTATTAAAACCGTAAAGTGCTCGATACCTTCCAATTAACATTACTGTGTATGATGTTACTTCTAGAATAGCAACGGTTGCTTCAGGAAATACCATCCACGTATGTCGGGTTGGTTTCCTGCTTCGCATTCACTGAAAGCAGACATGGTATCACAGTGGGTAAAGGATAGGATGCTGAAAATGTGCACGATTTGTTTTTGGTCCACCTTATTAGCAATTTTATGTTCGTAATGTATTCAATTTTTTGCACATTCCAAAAGCCACATATCAGTGTCAAATCTTTTTTACTAGAATTATGGCTAAATCAACAACTTCAGTGTCAACCGTAAGGATATTCTCCAGTGAAGATTATGTTGTGTTGCACGTAACATATGTAAGGATATGTATGTTTGCTCCTTCGTGTGTGCATGTCTGAGGATTGCTGTTGTATACGTTTGGTAGTAGACATAAGGCATTCTTGCATTAAGTGCTCTTTAGGCTATAGCTTTCAATAACAGTGTCCATCCCACATGCATGATTTTAAAACACATGAACAGTAACTACTGTTATACAGAAAGTTTTTCAGTTTTCTAGAAATGATATTGATGGTAATGCGCATATACAGGTGCGAGTTACATATTTTCCCCTAACTGCTTATTTGAGAATTTCTCAATCATAACCGTTCCATACAAGATTCAGCATTTGTAATGCGCAAGTTAAGACGAAATGAAAGGGACAAAGACCATGTGTGAATATTCCTGAAATCTAGATGTTATTAGTGAAAAAAACCACAGTAAACGGAACAAATTTCATTCCTGGAAGAGACATCTGGATGACTGCAGTGCAATTAACGATATTTGCATTAACAGCTGGTGAATTTTTGTTCACAGAAAATGTTCCTTCTTTCGATTAAGGGGGGAAGGACAGTTTAAAATACTTTTTTCCTGTTTTGATTATATTCACGTGCAAAAGCGACTGAAGGCTCAATTAGTCTTAATGTTTGAAATATTATGCACACTTTTCCTCTCTTGCTTAGCAAGCACAGCAAAAACTAGATAAAAGTAAACGATCATTATTAAAGTTTGCAAGCTGTGTCTAGGCCTTAGACAGTAGATTCTCCTGTGATTTACTAAAAAGTGAGACTTTGTTATTAGGTATTGGGTTTTTATAAGAGGATTCTGTCTTTGTATAAGTAGTTTCCGCTCAAATGTGTTGTACTGAATTGCACTAAAATGGTTATTTTTCTTTACACTTTCAATAGCATGTTAATTCACGATATTTTGTCCGGAGAGCAATACAAAGCTAAAAGGTTGTGTACACAGACTTATGTAAACTACAGAGTCAAGTACGTTATATTAAAACGATTTTGGAGCTTCACCACGTCGTTATTATCAAGATTGCGCCACTTATTGTCATGTTGTATCTTACAACCATGCATCTTGGCAGTTACCCTGTAGCATAGTTTCCATTGCAAAAAAGACTTCGTCGTGTGGCTCAACAGCTTCCTGAAGGATTTCCTTAAACCATCTAGTGTAAGAGAGCGACGACTTCCAAATACTCGCTTCAACATTGCCATCACACAGAAATCCACAGTCGTTGCAACTTTACTGGTATGTCTTTTCATCGAATAGCATGAATACCCTTTTGAATTTGCAGCTGCTTGAGGTATGCGACAGGTTGAACAAATATGCCAAAGAAGCAACCTAAGTACATGTGAAATGTGTCTCTCTTTCCATACAGAGCCCTCTTCTTGATTATGTTGTGAGCTTGCCTGGAAAGATGGACGGCTTTTATCGATTCTAGCATTTTACAAGACATCGCACTTTGCTTACCAAGGCTGAGGTACGACTTGTTATAGGGAACTTTCTGAAAAGTCCTGTTTCCTTAAGTTGATCCATATTTGTTGCGCAATGCTATTAACCTCATGGGATATGCCGTGTTGGAAATTCTAAATCTGCGATTTTAATAAATCTCCATGAACATTTTCGGTGGCATCACACTACTCAGGAAACACCAACCAATTTCAAAATTAAGTGATACATGACGTTCCACCATAACGTTACATCAGCCGTGGTTGTCAGGTGGCTTGATGATTTGCATACTGAAAGTAATTTTAATATAACCAACTCAGCCCAGCGTATAACGTTAGCAATTGATTGTTGTAGCGACATACACAAACACATTTTGGGTGTTTTCTAGCGGTACAAATGACGTGTGGTTTTCAATTCAAAATTGTGTTTATCTAAATACATTGTTGTATTGTTAAATCATATTCTATTATGTGTATTTGGAGTGTATAAAATGCAACACGCAGATAGTGCATCAGCCAAAACATTTGTGTTATGTCTTATTAGCTCATTATAACTGTTGTTTTCAGCCTGAACTTATGTTGTAGCCATTCCCTAACGAGAATCGTGTACCACAGTTGTGTTGCTTTTGACACGTGTTCTCATACAGTGTAAGATCTGAACTATCTAAACTCAAACTGATTTCTACCCTCTCCAAGAACAACAGCTAGAGATTTAACATAATCTAAAATGATTTCTGCATACTTGGTATCTCACCATGATGCTGAAAGTACTCTTCTTTTTTATACTCACTGAATCCTCGGGCCTCACCACATCACAGTGCTACTGGATTAACGTTCGAAATATCATGGCGTAAAGTTCACTTATTCGATACAGAGTCTTCTAATGCTAGAATTAATTTATTTTAACTCATATACCTCCAGCGAATTGTTTATATATAGACTGTTTATTCTATCTTAAAGTTGATATTTTTTTTTCTTTCAAGATGCGTTTCAACTGAGCCTGAGGGTATAACTGTTTAATTATATAATTTAACGTCTTCTCGACACTAGAAGATAAAAAAAATATATCTCAAATGGGGCATAACTAAGGCCACCACTTTCTTTGGAATATCGAAAATCATATCCAGTGAGGTACTGGGCTTATCAGTTTGAGGATAAGCTGCACTATTTAAAAAGGACAACGGAAAATTGTTTCTTCGAAGCATCATTTAATGCTTTCAAACTTATTTGATGAAGACGAAATTCTGAAGACAAGAAATAAAACATATCCCGATTGTTAGGAGGTTTGTTAGTTGGGAATTAAGCACAAAGCTACACAATGAGCTATCTGTGCTCTGCCCACCACGGGTGTCGCAACCCGGTTTCAAGCGTTGTAAGTCCGCAGACATTCCGCTGTGCCACTAGGGGGCAGGAGGGAGAGAAGAAATACATTTGGCTAATACACAGAGAGTATCTAACACAACACATTTTTCCTAACACAAACACATAAAAAACTATAGAATAAATTCAATACCATGGCACGTGTTTGTGTTTTTTATAACATCCTATAGGGGGAAGTGAAACACTGAACAATATACAACAGGGGAGAAAACAAATCTAACGGTTGGTTAAGGCGTTCTTCTTCAAGTTACAAATATAATCAAACATTAACACAATAATCCTAAGAAAAGACCGACCATCAGTTAATTTAGTTCCCATCCATTCAGTACGAAATAAGTATACAAAAGTTTAATATTAGCCGGAAAAGATAAGTTGATTTTTATTATTACCGCAGCAAATATATAAACGGCTGTTTCTTAAGAGAAACCTACACAACATACATATAACTTATTCTAGTAAATGAAACTAAAAAACTTTCTTTAATACGTTACATTAAATTAATTGATTATTTCTGCTACAAAAGAAAACTTGAGGAATGTCCCTAGCAAGATTATTATCCTAAAGGTTAACCTAAATTAATCGTTATGTATCAAACAATGGCGGAAGAAGATTGTTATTTAAAACATTTATTAGTTTGGTTATAATAATAATTCATAACACAGTGCAGATATTTATCTAATAACAAATTAAAAAACAAACAAACAAACTATTAGATAAGGATGTTCCTCTTTGCAAATTCATCTTCAACTAGCTACAAGAGATTTAATTAAGTGTTTCAATTTGCATTGAAAAGTGTTGATATCTCTAGCCTACGTTCGAATGTTCATGGATTTACATCTAGCTGGCCCAAACTGGGGAAAGTTGTTATAATTAAAATTCTATACATTACGTCATTGAAACAATATGGTCTAAAACGAACAAAATTTGTCGCAGCGAAATCTGGATAATTTTTCTGTGATATGTATTGTAAGGATTTTTTTTTAGTTAATTAGTAGTTAACTTATTCTACATATCTTTAACTTAGTCAGTAAAAGACGAATAGTGGGATATTTTAATACCTGGGTTGAGATAATAAATCTGTAACAATAACAGGAAAAAAAAAGCAAATTATTTGGTTTGTTGGACTTCGCCCAAAGCTACAAGAGGGATTTCCATTAGTTGTCCATAATTTTGAAACTGATAGACTAGAGGGAAGGCAGATATTACACACCACCCACGGTCAACTCTTGGCTATTATTGTCGAATCAAATAGTGGAATTTTACCACCACTCTTATAACGCACCCACAACCCAAAGTGCAGAGGAAATTTTATGTTTTTGGTGGTAACCAGACGCAAATCACGGATTTTCAGTTCTACAGTCCAGTACCGTGGACCACGCTCGGCCCAAAGGCAAGTTTTATTTCAATAGTTGCCTATAATAAATCACATCATCTTTATTTTTTGATAATATTATACATATAATGATCACACATGTGAATTATTTGAGTGTTTTGAAAATAATAAAACCTTGCAAATATCATGCTTGTTGAAAGCTAGTATTAAAGATGTGATTCTGAAGAACGGATAGTTTCCTAAGGCCAACTTCCGGGGAGTGATTAGAACGGGTTTTATTAACATCACAGAAATCGTCAATATAACTAGAAGGAGACAAGCAAAAATAACAATTTCTGAGATATTTCACATGTGTACATATCAGGCTAATTAAAGTTGTTGTTGTTCAATAACCCTGCTTATTCAAATATCCGTCGTCTTGGTTCTCCTATGTCCATATTTGATACTTATAAGGGAATTGATATTTCCGGTATCCGGATACTATTATTCATTCATGAGGTGTATACCGACGAGCGAATTAAGTCCATCAATTAAACTAAGATTCACGTTTTCTGAGTAACGTAGTAGTTTGCTCGGTGGTGTTTCTTTACGTTCTCCTGTTTCAATCTCGGTGCTTAAGCAGTTTCTCGTCATATTTTTTTAAGTAAACTTTTGTATTCAAGGTAAGTATGTGTGTTCTTTAGGATTCACACGTAAGCTACCATTACCATTACCAGCTGATATCTCACATTATAAATAATGCATACTATTACCGTTTTACTCAGAAAAAGGAATAGTTAAATCAATTCGCTTAGTAGCTTTGCTTTTGTTTGAAACTGAGAGTTAATAATGAATACAAACAGTGATAGATAGCTATCAATTATTTTTAAAGATAAAAAATTAATTTTGTTGTTAAACACAAAGCTACACATTGGGTTAACTACAATGTATATCATCACAGGGATCGAACCACTATTTATAGCGTTATTAGTCACAAAGCTTAACGCTGAGCCTCCGGAGGAAAAAGATCAGCCAGACAATACGTTGAGTTCATTCAGGTAAAACCAATGAAAAACCGCAGTTTCAAGTTTGCTTTTGTATAGCGCGGAGTTAGTTTATTTCAAGTTATTTTTTCAGAATCATAAGTCATCTGAAGGTATACAACATATTAAAATTAATTCCTATGAGTTTCCAACAATTATTCACAACTAGCATTCCTCTGTCGTAGTTTAACACTTAGGCATATGCTCATAATGTAATGTTGTGGCAGAATTAAAGCAAAATAAAGCATTTGGCATGTCTCTGTGTTTGGTCACGTGACAGGAAGGGTGGATACTCGCGACTTACAAACTTGTTACATTTACTTGTGTGAACAGTATGTAAAGGCAATATGTCAGCTAATGGCTAACATGAAAATGAAAAAAGTGCTTAGTTTGGTCCTATATTTTACAACAGGCATGATGCGAAAATCATTTGGTTTCTGTTACATGCGCCTATAATTCTGTAAACAGTGTTATGCAAGCTAATAAAACTATAAACGAACTTTTCCTTAAAATGGTTTTGTGTGTTAAATGTGTGATTTACAAAACGTATACTTGGTTTTTGAGTGGTTTTTGTTGTTTTTTTCATTGACTAAAATATGTATAATAGGCACAACAAAAACCAAGGCTGTACACTTTCTTTCTCTTCTATACAGTTACCCTGGCTTCCCGGTGGTAGCAGTAAGTTTAAAGACTTATAACACTAAAAACCGGGTTTCGATACCCACGGTGGGCAGATCACAGGTAGCTCAATGTGTAGCTTTGCGCTTAACAATAAACAAACAAAACAACAATTACATTGTATTCATTCTAGCAATTAGAACAGATTTAAACAGAAAATGCAGTAAGGGATGAATAAACATATATATTAGTCTATGTTGATTTTGATCTAAAACCTATACGTAGCCTTCACACTAAAATTTAATTTGTAAATCATCATAATCCAACAACATTGAAACTGTGAGTCACTTAACCCAAATATATTACATAAATTATCTTTAAATGCTAACCAAAGCTCCCTGTATGGTCAGTAATAAGTCTTACAACGAAAATATCCCAGGTTCAGTTCCTCGCAGTAGACAGAATGCAGATAGCCCATTGTGTAGTTTTGCAACACTAGCTAACCTAATAACCTGAGTAGATGATAAATGAAAAAAACTATAAATCAACCATAAAGGTTGAATATTTCGTGAGAGGCCAACACTAACCTTATATATTTTTAGCTTTAGTTTTTCTCTGTGCGCATTTTATCTTTAAACTGGATTAGGACAGTTACAGTCGAAATTTGCTTGGTTTATAAATTTTAGGAAATTAAGTCCTGAACATGTACTGTATTTCATTTCGCTTCTCACTTGAAAGTTTGTCGGTTTCTATGGCATCAACATTACAGAGTATTGATTTTATAATATTTGTTCGCAACAAAATCTGTCTTAAAATGTTTGATATCGTTCTTAGATGACAAACAAAACTAATACAGGCAAATGATATTTTTGGGTGGTAACTCATCTTAATGCGAAAATTAGTCACAAGACGGCGTTTTTTCTGACCATCTAACACAAGATATATATTGGTGTGCGTGAATTTTGCCGTGCATAAACGGATTGGTGCTTGGTATAAGTTGTACAAATTTCCTGTAAAGTGTATCTTATATTCTTACATTGTCTAAAATGAAAATAAAAAAGTACAAAAAAAGCAAGTTTTGTGTAGTAATCACAATAATTGGGGATTACTTTTACACCAGATATGATATAACAGTAATTGGGGATAACGTTTACTCCAGATGAGATATGACATAACAATAATTTGGTTTATTTTATGTGCTCCTCCTATCGTTTAAACAGTCCTATTCAAGCTAACAAAACAAATGTAGAGAGTTGTCGAATTATTAATTTGAAGCTGTAACATACAGGCCAGTGTTTATTATATAACTTTGCTTATTTGTTTGATTATTGTTAAGCACAAAGCTACATAATGGGCTATCTGTGTTCTGCCCATCGCGGACACTCAAACTTGCCCTTTAGTGTTATAAGTTCTCGCACTTACCAGCTGAGCAGCCGGGGGGTTATATAAATTTGATTCTTATGCTTTGTTAAAAAAGTAAATAAAAAATCGTTCCAAACCTGCTTGTGAGGATGATTATGTAAATTGACTTTAGCTAATGTCTTTTGTGATGGCTCAGATTTACCTTACAAATGTAGATGTATTCAAAACGAAACGATTGAGAAAACAAACAGAACCATTTGAATATTAACAGTACTCAAAACGAAATTTATAATATTTAGGAAACTAGAGTACATATATATATATATATTCACCAAATACAGATAAACGGTACTTGCCCCAGCAAGTTTTCTTTCCTGCTATTGTGTTCCAACTCAAATTTGGAGCTAAAATGCAATCATTTGGATAATAAAAACAAACCACTTCCATAAGATCAGTGATCTGATGTTATTTCTATTATTCTTCCAATGTATTGTAGGTTCTAGATAAAACGGTAGCAGATTTTTGGATCTATATATATATATATATATATTGTAAGTATATATATATATATATCGTATGTATTTATATTGTATGTATATATATATCGTATATATTTATATTGTATGTATATATATTGTATACATATATATTGTATGTATATATATCGTATGTATTTATATTGTAGGCATATATATTGTATGTACTTATATTGTATGTATATATATTGTATATATATATATTGTATGCATTTATATTACATGTATTTATATTGTATGTATATATATTATAGGTATATATATATTGTATATAGATATATTGTATGCATTTATATTGTATGTATATATAGTGTGTGTATATATATATATTGTCTGTATTCATATTGCATGTATATATATATGTATTGTGTGTATATATATATTGTATGTATTTATATTGTATGTATATATATTGTATGTATTTATATTGTATGCATTTATATTGTAGGTATATATATTGTATGTATATATATATAGTGTATATATTATATATATATATATATATATAGTATATTATATATATATATTTATATTGTATGTATTTATATTGTATGTATATATATTGTAGTTATTTATATTGTATGTATTTATATTGTAGGTATATATATTGTATGTATATATACTGTATGTATTTATAATAGTGTAAAATTTAATCATCCATGTTATTGATCCAGATACGTTTTATTTTTTACTTGTCTACTACTTAAATTTCTCAGCTTTTGTCATATTGATACTTATCTGCTATTAATTTAGAATAAATAGAACGAGAAGCCACAGATACTGGAGTTTACACTTTATTTCTTAACCCTGTAGGAACCTATATGTGGGTCTATATGAAATGTGTTATCCACATTCATATTCAGTTTATGTTATACTGGAGTTTACACTTACTTCTCCATCCTGTATTAACGGATATGTGGGTCTATATGAAATGTGTCATTTACATTCCTATTCAGATCTTTCACTACTGGACTTTACACCTTACTTTACCACCATGGATTTGCTTTCTAAAAAAGCTTTCCCAAATTGTTAAACTTACAGAAATATAAGTTTCAGAAAGATATTTATAATTTTCTGGCGTTATAAAGGCACAGAAAATACAAGCACTTTAATTTCTAACATAAACTTGGCTGACATGAGTCTATTTTACACATCAGAAATAAGCAGCAGAGTAAAAGCACTAGAGTAAGATTAAAAATAGCTCCTTAACATGTTAAGCAATACTCTTAGCACACAAGAAAAAATATGTAATATATATTTTCTTTTGTCATAAAATATAAAGTCAAATCAGATGGAAATATAATACAACAAAAGAAATTACAAAAGTTACACGTTAATATTTCATTACACGCAAAAACACAGCATTTCATTTGTTCCACTAGATGTGTTAATGTTTTTATTTGTTTGACTAGGTACGTTAGTAGTACAGATCTTTGTTTGTTTGACTAGGTACGTTAGTAGTACAGCTCTTTGTTTGTTTGACTAGGTACGTTAGTAGTACAGATCTTTGTTTGTTTGACTAGGTACGTTAGTAGTACAGATCTTTGTTTGTTTGACTAGGTACGTTAGTAGTACAGATCTTTGTTTGTTTGACTAGCTACGTTAATAGTACAGCTTTTCGTTTTTTCTGCTAGAAAATTTGTTAATACATCTTTTCGTTTAATGAAACGACGGCAGCAACAACAAACATTTGACACGTGTGTGTACAGTAACAAACATTTGACACGTGTGTGTACAGTAACAAACATTTGACACGTGTGTGTACAGTAACAAACATTTGACACGTATGTGTACAGTAACACACATTTAATTCTTGAACGTTTTAGAATATACATATTACATCTTCAGCAAGCTATATTGAACAGGGTAGATTATTAGGTACACAAATTTATAAAGTTGAAACATTTATAAACAGTAATTAAAATACAGAATAAGAGGATGAAATAAATTAAAAGACAATCAAATAAACAAAGGATAGGATAATGCAATAATACTATACAAGTATACAGAACAGACTTAATTGTTTATTATTATTTAAAGTGGGGAGTTCATTTATAATGAATCTGTATATAGATACGTTACCAATACATTTTTTTTCGTTCCACTACAATACGTTATTAATACAGCTTTTTGTTTGTTCCACTAGATACGTTATTAATACAGCTTTTTGTTTGTTCCACTCGATACGTTATTAATACAGCTTTTTGTTTGTTCCACTCGATACGTTACTAATACAGCTTTTTGTTTGTTCCACTCGATACGGTATTAATACAGATTTTTGTTTGTTCTACTCGATACGTTATTAATACAGCTTTTTGTTTGTTTCACTAGATACGCTATTAATACAGCTTTTTGTTTCTTTCACTAGATACGTTATTAATACAGCTTTTTCTTTGTTCCACTCGATACGTTATCAATACAGCTTTTTGTTTCTTTCACTAGATACGTTATTAATACAGCTTTTTGTTTGTTTCACTAGATACGTTATTAATACAGCTTTTTGTTTGTTTCACTAGATACGTTATCAATACAGCCTTTTGTTTCTTTCACTAGATACGTTATTAATACAGCTTTTTGTTTGTTTCACTAGATACGTTATTAATACAGCTTTTTGTTTGTTTCACTAGATACGTTATCAATACAGCCTTTTGTTTCTTTCACTAGATACGTTATTAATACAGCTTTTTGTTTGTTTCACTAGATACGTTATCAATACATCATTTTTGTTCGATCCACTAGATACGTTATTAATACAGCTTTTTGTTTGTTTCACTAGATATGCTATTAATACAGCTTTTTGTTCGTTCCACTCGATACGTTATCAATACAGCATTTTTGTTTGTTCCACTCGATACGTTATTAATACAGCATTTTTGTTCGTTCCACTAGATACGTCATTAATACAGCTTTTTGTTTGTTCCACTAGTTACTTTAATAGTGCAGCTTTTCGTTTGTTCTAATGAAAGATATTTTTAGACTGTATCTATTTATGTTTACAGGATGTTTACAGTAAGAGAATTAATACAGCTTATGCCTGAACCGTGTGTGATGTATCAATATGAACCTTACAGTAGCGTCTGGAACAAGCAATAGGAGTTATTATCACTATTAGTGAGTTAAGGAGAGGAACGCCGTTAGTTTTTAGATTGATAATTTGAAGCCGTAGCATTCAAAGGTGAGTCAACAGGTAGCAATCAGGTAACATTAACCCCAGCTTTATCTAATATGGATAGATATTAGATATCAACTATTGCCAGAAAGATAAACGCCAAATAGTAATTCCGTGTACAAATTCCAGACATATATAACGTCGCGACTAACTTATAAGCGAGCACCCTCAATAATACAACTTCGTTGCAGCTGAGAAATGCCTGGACCAGCGGTATCTGTGCCTCGAGCGTTGTTACGTCAGAACTAATGAAGCCCATGTGTTAATATTCACAGGAAACTCGGCTTAGAGTGAATTGAACGTGACATTGTACAAGTTGATCAAGTCTATATTCTTTTTCGATGAAAGAGCGTTGAATTTATCATGGCGTACTGTGTTATTTTGTGTGTTGCTGAGATACTTTCAAAAGCGTAGTAGAAAGAAGTTAACCATGACCAGAGTGGAACACTGGAACCGGTAAAAGGCTATTTTTAATCTATCAGAATAAGTTTTGCTGTGATCATTTTCCTTTCATTAAAAAATTCTGTGGCTATCTTTTACATACTGAGGTAAATAAGGATTTTTAACAATTTTTAAGAAATAAAAAATAACTATACAAATGTACATGACTAAAACGTGATTCACTGGCGGTTAATAAATTCTTTCTACAGAACTGATCATTTTTGAGTTAACATACGTATTAGAATAGGATCTAAGATTAGATCATGTAACTGGATTTCTACTATTTTAGATTAAATACTTGATATTATATAATTGAAAGACTATTTTTATATGCATTGACAAAGCTTTATACTCTTATTTAACAGTCCCCCAGTGGCACAGCGGTATGTCTGTGGACTTACAACGCTAGAAACTAGGTTTAGGTATCCGTGGTGGGCATAGCACAGATAACCCATTGTGTAGCTTATTGATTAACTACAAGGAAACAAAGAAACAAACAAACTTACTTAACAGAAATTGGGTTTTGAGAGACGGGCGTGTTTAACTTAAATAATGTGCTTGAAAAAAAGAAGGTCAAAGATAAAATTGGTTGTTATAAACTACTCTGTAGGAGCAAGTATTTCACAAACATCCACTAAATTAATGTATTATAAAAATAATGCTTGATATTTAAGTGTCGTCGAGAAAAGACTCCGAGATAACCCCACGTCGTCAGAGACCAGTAGGATGAACTTAGAAAACCATCTTACCAGCAAGTTGTTAATTTTCGAATTATAAGCGTAATTATTGCTACGTTTATCATTTCGTTCCTTTTAACCTATCTGATATTTCAGATTCTCTGTCTCGCTACTTTTTTAGACCAGTCATTTACTACTGACTTAGACTGTGTTTTAGTTTTACCGCGAGAACAGTCTAAAGTTGCCGTCTCACAGAGTCTACAAGATGCCGAAAGATTGTAGGAACTTTATTGGAAGTGTCTCTAGGTGGGTCAGTGGTAAGTTCCCCGACTTGCAAGTTGTAACTAAAATCTAATAATTTTCTATTCTTATATTTTAGTTACTTTCATAACAATAAATAAAGGATATATATAAAGACAAATAATTTATTACTCACATTCGAGGCCTTCCAGTGGTTCAGTAGTAAGTCTGTAGACATATATGCTAAAAATGGGCTTTTGATATCCGTTGCGGACAGAGTACAAGTAGCCCATTACATAGCTCTTTGATTAACAAAAAACTTACACTTTGCCACTTAATTTACTTCTTTTATTGCTATCGGCCTGTCAATAAAATTTAAGCCTAAATTAATGACTAAACCTGAAGTTGAACTGATATGATCAGCTAACAAAAGTGAAATGCTTATATATATATATATTCAGTCTGACAACAGCTAAGGTGTTAATCAAGCTACGAAACTCTAACTAAGAGATCACCAAATAACACAGACAAAGTTAGACTTTTTCCACAATTAATAACATTTTCACTGGCATCGATTTATGTTCCTCACTAAACCCACCCAACATTTTTCAATGGTTTTCTTCTTCTTTAGGATTATCATCCAGACTAATCACCATATGGCTAGATCTACACATTTATTGGGTCAAGCATTCTTTATATGCAAATGAACTATTCTACAAATATGCGTTTGTAAGAGTTCTTTATAAAACGATCAGTATGTGCATTTGTTCAGATGCTAAGAGAGTTGTCATGGACTTCTTAATGTCGATGATTTATTTTCTTAATAACAATGTGAACCACCTTTCTCATGTACATTTAATATAATATATATATCTCGTAGCCAATATAAGAAAAGACTTATCTAGCCTTTGCAGTCAAAACAAAGGCAATAGATTCAAATTTTATAAAGAAGTTGAGATGTTTAACCCTTGTTATCATATGATAAATATGTATCTAACCACTAAAGGCATAACAACTGCACCGTAATTCATTCAAAAAATCATAAAAACAGTGGTGTTTTAATTCCAGGAACCTTTTTACAACAATAATGAATTTAAAACCTTGAAACTATTTCAGATAAGGTGTAAATAGTTTTGAACTATTTCAAGATGAACGCATTTAACTCTTGGAAACTTATCGTTTTAAAAAAAACCGGAATCTTGAAATCATATTTAACGTATCTATATTTTTATAGGTCACTTTTTTTTGGTAATGCTCAAATTTCCTCAGTGGTTAAAACTTATCAACCACGAGTCTCATGTTCAAGTACAGTTGAGATTTTTTTTTATATTTTTTAAATAAGTAATCATGCTTAGAGCAAGCTCTTTTAGTATTTGGGGAAACACGAATACCATGATATTTTAAACTGATATTTACTAATTAACATTGGATTTCAGATACTTGATGTCAAAGTGGCTCAGTGTTTACAACGCTCAACTGTACTATGGAAAACTAAATACAAGTTGAGTCAGGACTTTATATTAATATTTACAGCAAGTTCTTTCAATACCATTATAGAATAAATCAGGAATTTGAGATACTGGTTAACATTCGAATTAAAAGATGGCATGTTTAAAGCATCAAGCCACCTCATTTTTTCATTTCAATTGAACACTTCTGACACCAACTATGGAATAAATTCTAAACTAAAATTCTGAATAGAACTAAACGCACTTCAGAAACAGTGCAAGAAAGAAAACGTCGCCTAGCAACAGAAATAAAACTAGATGGATGGCACGAAAATATCAAAAAGGCTTAGCAAAAAAAAATAAGGATAACTAAAGCAGAGGGCAAACAACAGACACAGTCAAATGAAGCTCCCGAAGAAATAAAGCGAAGAAAACAAATTGATGCTTAACTACAATGTATCTGTGTCTTGGAATCTTTAGAACAACAATGTTTCTAAATAATTATTGAAACCGTAAATTTAAGAGACATGCAAGTCTCGGAATCTTAACAATATTTTTTTTTATATAGCCCTTCAAAGTTTGACAACAATGAGATACCTTACATCTCTACTCATAACAATTAATATGTAGGTAAGTATTTGGAATTTTAAAAACATGGATGTTTTTACTATTTGGAATCTTACCGTTGATGAGGTATCTTACCTTGAAAATCCTAACAGAGATGATTCATATATATCTCATCTAATAATAACAATGACAATCGTTTTTTGATCTATGGGATTTAACAACGACGAATTATTTGAATTATTAACGTTGATGAGGTATCTAATGTTTGGAAGCTTAATAACAATGATACAACTAACTCTTATGAATCTCAATAAAAACATTAACGTAACCCTTGTTTCTTTTCAACGACGTTAACCATAACTTGGAAGCTTAATAACAATGATACAACTAACTCTTATGGATCTCAATAAAAACATTAACGTAACCCTTGTTTCTTTTCAACGACGTTAACCATTACTTGGAAGCTTAATAACAATGATACAACTAACTCTTATGGATCTCAATAAAAACATTAACGTAACCCTTGTTTCTTTTCAACGACATTAACCATAACTTATGATATCTTATGGCTTTGCACCTGATGCATAGAATGTTAAAACAACATTTATACCTTTTAATATTACTATAAACAATGTATCTAATCTGTATGATCATGAAAATGACAATATACCTAACTCTAACGAACTTGACAACGATGATGTATTTAACCTTGCAATCTAACCAACTATGACTCATCTAGCCATTAAAATCAAATGTTTAAATGTATATTGTCCTTGAAGCTATAATAAACATGTATTCAACAAACACTGACAATTTAAATTGAACTTCTGCAAAGACGTTTGTTTCGAACTTCAGTTTTAGCAGGTGTTAATTAGCACTATAGAAGTGTTCATTTGTGCTAGTTTCACTAATATAAGCTAAATATAATATTGAAATGTTATTACAAATTTGTAATGTGCATGTCTAGAATTTCATTTACACATCAATATTATTTGGGTTTCCTTAAAGTCGCGAGTACTTCCTTGACGTGTTTATACATGAAAGCAATTGCGATTTAAATACGATATTCAAGATTTTCAACGATTTGCTCATTGGAGTGTTACAATAAAATATGTTCTCAAAAAGTAAGAAGGGCCTTTGCAAGACCCAAACTTTTTTGGATGTGTATCCTTCACATGTCTATAAACCACTTCCATCAAATTGTTTGAAACTTGTTAAACTAGTTGAAATATGATCTAATTGACTGCATCATGACTGTACAATAGAAAATAGTTTTGTCACAGATAGAAACAGATGATATTTTTAACAGAACAAACTCTAACGAGAAATGTAATTTCTTATTATTTACACAGCACATAAAATCACCAGGCGATTACTATTTGGATACATACAGTGATTAATACACGATCATAAAGAAATCATTTATTTATAAGAGTTAATAAACATGAAGTAGAATATATCCAAGATTTTAGAAGTTATGAAAATTCATAAGCACAAATTCAACCAATTATCTTAAAATTATATCCGCATTCTATCTCTAACTGTCAACATATTGATTTAGTGAATAACCTGATATAAGAAAGGAATACATTTTCTAAACTGAAATATATATAGATACATAATTGCATATTTATGTCAATGAATGTGGCAGAACTAAGGCAATTTTGAGGTTAAGAACCAGTTGTGGTCTGAGCTTACTAAAAGTCATAACATGTATATCTAGTGAGGTTTTTATGTCGAATGAAGGATTTATTGATTGTTTGTAATTAAGCACAAAGCTACACAATGGACTATCTGTGCTTTGCCCACCACGGGTATCGAAAGCCGGATTCTAGCGTTGTAAGTCCGCAGACATACCGCTGTGCCACTGGGGGCAAGTATTTCTTATAAATAATAATGACGAGAATAAAATCGGAAGCCATGAATCAGACCATGAAGAGATGTCCCTTGGCTTTAGCGATTTGTTGGAAAAGAAAGTTTTACTTTTGTATATACAGTTATGTTACCGAGTGTAAAACTAACAATAAATCTAAGGCATCATTTAGAACAGATGCTCTCAAACTATAAGTCCTTACAGCCAGCACTAGGAGGCCGCGACAGAGTTGAAATAATGCCACAAATCCCTGGAATGTTTATTTATTTATTTTAAATACTTATGTATTCTGTGATAGTTGCTTCATCTTTTCAGCCTCTTTCCTGTCCAGTCGTACAACAAGGAAAGTATTTTCTAGTTTATCTTGTAGTTCGTTTCAGATTATCCCACAAGGGGTATTTGCGCATAGTCGTCCCTAATTTTAAACTAATACATTTGAGTAGAGGAAAGGTAATACAACAATACTCACCGTTATCTTTTGAGCTACTCTTGTTTTAGCGAATAGTGGGACTTGACTGTCATTCTTATAACACGAATATCCGAAAACCAATAAATAAATAAAAACATTATTAGGATTTACAATCCGGACATGCTAACCACTATGCTTGGCCCTTCTTTTTTTATTCTAAATGTTCTATCATTCAATGTTTTAAATGTATAGGTTAATTTAAGATTAAATGGTACGTGCAGAAATGTAATATTGCACTAGTACTTTTATTAGAAATGTTGTCTGCGAACCCTTGATCTACAGCATCCCTCTTTATGAAGTTCCAAGTCGTGCTTGATTGTTTGAGAACTAGAAACCTAAACTTAAATAAGTGTTCCGTACGACATTAGCTTTTTTGTCTGATATTTTTTTTTGTAATATATTTCATTTCATCTATATTTTCTTCCTCTAGATCATGGAACGAATAAAACTATAAGATGTTAGAACAGCAAGTATTCTTCATGCACATGAAGTAATTTTCAACATAAGTAAAATACTATAGTAATAAGACCTAGAAAACGTTTTCAGGGACGTACAACGTACATATTGTCCATAAACACCGCTCATAAGATAACTTCTCTATCTAAATGTCATTTGCGACAATAGGAAAAATTAGAAATTAAACCACACAACCTTTTCGTAATTTGATGTCTACAATACTGAGATGGAAATCTCACAGACATATAATTTTTTTTTAGCATGATAACTCCCATAAGTTTTGTGTTCACAGTCGTACAATGATTCTCACTCCACACGTCCCCAAAGAGCCTCAATAACAAAAAAAATTAACACTGTTCTTAAAACAGAAAAACAGTTTTATTGTAAAGTAGACCAATGCTACCGGGTAATATTATAGAATTCCTTTTAGGTAACATATATACATATTCTTTGCAACCATAGTTTTTCATGGAATCCTATTGATAGAACTGCTTATTTTAATTTGCATTACGATAATATAATCAGTTCTCTGTTGCTTTTTATAATTTTAGACTATTACAAAACAAGTTTACTTAAAGCCACATGGCCCAGTAAATTCTACAGCGTGTGCAGAGTGACGAGAAACACGCTGTTACTAGCACATGGTGACGTTGGAAAACAAAGACCAAACTTAACAAGAAGATACGTGTAATGCGTCTTGTAAGAATATGTTTAGTCTGACTAACTGTACCTGTTTCTGTAACACTAATATTCAAAGTGGATCTGTAGAAGAAATGTACCTGTACCTGTTTCTGTAACACTGATATTCAAAGTGGATCTGTAGAAGAAACGTAAGTCTCACTAACTGTACCCGTTTTTGTAACACTGATATTCAAAGTGGATCTGTAGAAGAAACGTAAGTCTCACTAACTGTACCTGTTTCTGTGACACTGATATTCAAAGTGGGTCTGTAGAAGAAACGTAAGTCTCACTAACTGTACCCGTTTTTTGTAACACTGATATTCAAAATGGATCTGTAGAAGAAACGTAAGTCTCACTAACTGTACCTGTTTCTGTAACACTGATATTCAAAGTGGATTTCTAATATATATATAAAAACCAAACATTATATCAGTTTTGCACTTTATGATCTAATATTTAGAAAACCTCTATCAAATACTGTGTTATATTAATTTGTGTAAGAATTTTTGGTTATAATTCCTGAACTTCAAGTATGGATTTTTGACTTCTCCTATTGTGGCGCTGTTGTCTTCATTTTCCAAATGTCGCTGTCTGAAGTTGTTTGGTTTGATTTGAATTTCACGCAAAGCTACACGGGGGCTATCTGGGGTAGTCATCCCTAATTTAGCATTGATAGATTAGAGGACTACATTTTTACTAACGAATAGTGGAACTGACCGTCACATTATGACGCCCCTATGGCTAAAAGGGCGAACACCTCCGGTGTGACGTAGATTCGAACCCGCGACTCTCAGATTACGAGTCGGGCGTTTTAACAGGAGAAAGTGTGACAGAAATTTGAAAGTTCATATTACTTAATTTTCAGATAGAAACCTTAAAATCATGAATTACTCCTCTCAGGGGTTAAAAAATTGTCGAAATTAATAAACTTGTTTAATATGATAAAACTCAAAAAACATTACTGTTTAAGAAAATTATTTCTCTATGTTTTACATAGTTCGGGAGTTTTCAAATAAATACATTCAATTATGTTTTTTATCATACCCTAGTGGGACAGCGGTAATTTTATGGATTTGTAACGCTAAAACCAGAGGTTCGATTCTCCTCAGTGAACACAGCAAATAACCCAATGTGGCGTTGCTTGAAAAAAAAACAAATAGATTATTTGTTATTATCTTCTTTCAAACGAAGAAATATGCAATTAATTTATTTTAGTTATTTTGTATTTTTTTTCTTAATAAAACCAAAATTATGTTTGTGAAAAAAAACTATAATGGAGAAAAAAATAACTTTTACGATTAAAAAGTTAAGCGAATTAAGATCACTAATGTGTTTTTTTCTCTCAGAATCGTAAAGGTCAGATATATGTTGTCGTCTTTTAAACAAAATATTTCCATGTTTCAGTTTATTTAATTCCCTTTATTGATGTTTAGATAAAATAAGAAGAGCATTTAAAAACTAGTTTCGATATTTTCACATTTCTATATTTGAAAAGGTAAAAAAAAGAAGAATTAGTCATAAGACAAAGGATTATAATATGAGACCTGAACGACCGAAATTCAAACTCATAGTAGAATAAACCTGATATACACGGATGAGAGTCTGCCTCATATTTCACATTCTAGTTATTTATTTTTTATGTAAATTAGTAACGGGCATATTTTTTTGTTAAGCCATGTTTGAATAATATGCATAGAGTGATTTTGCATCAACATTTCTCGGCTCTTTTAGTGTGTTTTCTATGATGACTGTAAAGTCAGAAAGACGTAACTTTACCAGTGTAAATCCATGGTCGTATTCCCCATGACGTGTCTCTCTCTCTTTACCACGTGATTAATCGTCGGCTGCTAGTCGACAAAGGAATATTATATTACATTAACATCCGATAGTAGATTCTACAGTAATAGAATTACTATTCAATGCTAATTTTTCGTAACATTAGAATTTGAAGTACACATGATGGCCGCAACTGATTACAATAACGCTTCAAAGGGCAGAATATATTATTTGAATTTACTTTTCTGACATCCTAAATGTGTTATTACTGATTCAGTTTTAACACCGACAAATGCGTATGTATTCCAAAAAGTTGGCTTCTGATCATAGACTTAGTGTTGGTCATATCTCAGCAAAGTTTGTGTTCTGTAAAGATTCTTGCGTTTTTAGCGTCATTCCTCATTCCTGTATATTGGATCGTAGGCCCTTGTTTCATGACATATTGTAACTGGACACGGTCCGCTCTTTCACATATAAAAATGGCAGTTAATTCTGTTATTTGGTTCAAATACCTGAACAAAGGGGTTGTGGCGGTGAGTGATTCTGGCTAGCTACCTTTCGTCTGATGAGTAGTTAAATTTTAGGGACGGTTATACCTGAATATTAGGGATCTTTGATCTGGCACGTGTAGCTCACGTGCGCGTAACGTGCAGTTGATGTTGAAAATTCCAGTTTTATTTTAATAATTTGTTTAATGAATTATAAATTTTACAATAAAATGTCTTAACAAGAAAAAAAAATAAAGAAAATTCTAAAATAACAAAAGTACGACTATTCTTGTATTACTACAAAGTTTTAAGGAATCAAGTTTTGCAAAAAGGCCAACATGTATCCTGCTTACTTGATCCACTGATTTTTTACTCAAATCGTCTTGAAGATGTTTTACGAAAGACTGGTTGAAAACACAATGTGTTAACCATCAAATACCTTCTGGCTGGTAACAAAAAATCATAAATTTCTAAGTATGATATGTTATGTGGAAAAAAAGGGAATAATTTCTTATATATGCTGCGTATATAAAGGCCAAGATACGCTATATAGGCCCAGATACACTAATATCAGTGTAAACTTATACTATCTCCGCTTATTTACACGAAAATAAATAAAATAATTTTGTAGATAAATATACCTTTTCTAGATCTATTCTTTAAAAGGAACACTTCCTATCTTATTTAGGATTCAGGATGGTTTTATAGCATTATTAATAAGCAATGAATTCTAAAAGCCCATACCCAAATACCCTAAAACACCAGCGTGTGGTCACTATGACCCCATACTAGTTAAACATGTATACTAAACTAGCCATGCTGACGTTCTAGGTTTTAAAAAAAGAGTTAGGCTTTGTTTGTTTGCTGTTAAACACAAAACTACACAATAGAATAGTAATAGAGATAATAAAACCCGTTTATTATCTTTTATTTGTGTAAAATAACTTCGCACACAGATACATACAGAACTAGTAGATATCAAGCATTTAGAAGAAGATTTAGATCATTGATATAATGGATATCCAAAACCTGACATACCTGAGTGAGGTATGAGGTCTTGTTGTCATTTATGTACGTGTATATAGAGCACTAGTCTTGAAATGGGAGCGTGAATTAAAAGTTTTATTATTATTATTATTATTACTATTTTTCCTAAATAGTAGTTATTAATTTAACAGCCTTTAGATTCATTATGTTGTTCATAAAGGAATGCCACCAACTGGGCTAAAATGTTAACTTGAGAAGATAAATTTTACTTATCATCCTCAGAAATCAGTCCTCAAAACCTGTTGATAACATTAAATTTGTTTACAACTTATATGTAACTCTACTTCATTTAATGAACTGCTTGTTACAGATTTTGATTGTAATGAACACAGGTATAGTAAGTTTGATTACAGTAGGTTTTATCTTTGCCGAAAAGAGCTTTTAACATATAAGTATAGAATTATCAGTATGGTCCATCAAAGGTTTTAAAACTCATTGTTTTAGCCTGTTTATGTTCCATGTCTTGATTTGTTACAGTGTCCTTAATACAATAACAGTCACGCACACAAAACAATAAAAATGTATTGTTGGAACAATTTGCCCTGATCAGCAGTAAAAATATATTGTTGGAACAATTTTTTCCTGATCAGCAGTAAAAACGTGTTGTTGGAACAATTTGCCCTGATCAGCAGTAAAAATGTATTGTTGGAACAATTTGCCCTGATCACTGCTGAAGTCTTTTATGTATTTTATATAGATAATGAATGATTTCATCTTGTCTTTTTGTTCAGTTCTTTAGAAATTAGTGTTGTAACATGCAAAAACATATAACTATCCAATGTGCTCCACTGTGTGTATCCTACCGGTAATGAGCGGTATAAAAACAAGTTATTACAAATTTATCACAATCCGATTTTAGGACATTTACACTGTCCTCTGATTTTTATTGAGTTGTCGTGTAAGAAATTTGATTTCTGATGCTGATAATCGTAATTAAAACAAGTATCTTGAATTGTTTTCCACTCATAATATAAATATACAAATATCAATTTGATATAAAATTAGTGTAATTAAATGAAACATGTCGTGTATATCACCGAAATAACATTTAAAATTCCTGTATGAACAATGTAAGAAAACCATAAGACAAGTTTATGCTCTCGGCAGTGGTTTTGCGTGAAGTGTTGAGTGAATTTATGTAAATATTTAATCATCAAACTTTCTTGTTTCTCACAGTAGAAAGCTATAGCGAAGCTTTCAGACAATATTGAGAATTACTTATAGTTTTTATACCATTAGTAATTATAATGTGTATCGTAAACATTTAAAATACATGAGTTTTCCCATTGCATGAGTAATTCAACTTGATTATAATATAAAATATATCAAAATTTTTAGATAAACATATAATCACGTCTGACTGAACATAAACTGATTAAATCCTCCAGATGAGTTTGTTTGTTTGTTTTTAATTATGCACAAAGCTACACAAGGGCTATCTGTGCTCAGCCCACCACGGGTATCGAAACCCGGTTTCTAGCGTTGTAAGTCCGCAGACATACCGCTGTGCCATTTTTTTTTTGTGGGGGGGGGGGGGCTTCCAGATGAGAAAAAAAAATGTGTTTTCCGTGAGTTTTCATGTCTGGAGATGAACGTATTTTACTTACAAAATATTTTAGTTTGTTTTTGACATTCAGAATCTATTTAATATTTCAAGAAAATGTACAGAAACCCAGTTTCTAAATTTGGAACTTTGGCTTATTTCACTTCTAGCTAAAGCAAGTCTCGTAATGAAAATCGGAAAATATTGCACTGATTTGGCTTGATTTACACGTACATGTTTGGCGAATGAATTTCGGAACGATTGGTCAGTATGTTATCGAGTCTTGTTACAGTAAAGTTTCCTTGAAAGGCTTAACTAAGCCTAATGAAAATTGTTCAAAGTTTTAGGTAAAGTGAAAAGCAATACCCATATTTTACAAAACATTTTCGAGTTCATTTGTGATATATACGTGGTTGCTACGAGTTATGGATTTGCTGGAGTACTATATCCTAAATTACTTGTTCATATGACGATGCAAAGGAAATAACATTAGAATACGTACATTAAATCAATAGGCAATCAAACTTTAACTTACTTTTACACTAAAAAAATAATAAAATTCCAGAGTCAAAAAACGAGTTTACTTATTGTTACATGTACACAGCGTGATCACAAGTAAATAGACACCACCTTTTCAGAAAAAATGAAAATGTTCAGTCCTATTCACATGAATTGAGATATTTATAATTTAATTAATATCTAGTAGATCTTCCTTTCGCTTCGTGGAGTTCGTTGATCCTTTGGGTATCGTGAGAATCATCTCGTCAATTTTAGATTGTGAGATTTTCGCCCACTCTTGCTTCAAAACTTGGAGTAGATTGCTCTTCGAAGTTGGTTTTTTTTTGTTGTTTCTTGACTTGCCGGTCGAGTATGGCCCATAGGTTTTCGATGGGGTTCATGTCAGGGGATTGGCTCGGCCAGGGCAACTTCTAGATACCATTTTCTTCCTGCCACTTTTGGGTGTTTCTAGCAGTGTGACACGGTGCTACAAATTCCTGGAACAACGTTGTGTTCTTGTCCACAAAACCCGAGGAAAAAGTGGC
>NW_013667029.1:190387-191923 GCF_000517525.1 Limulus polyphemus
ACTTGTGACCACTCAGTGTATATAGTGTACATTTAAAATGAAATGTGACTTCTAAAATGTAATATTGGTTACTGCTTTGACGGCAAATTATTTTGAGAAGACTACTGAATAATCTTTACGTACTATTGATGTAGACTAATTATCAATTCAAGTAAGCATAATTGGCGTATTCGCCCTCTCAGACCAATTGAATCTACGCACAGATAAATACTGAGGACGAGGGTAAACGTCCTATGAACGAATCAGTTGTGAAAATATTATGAATTAAGTATGTATCGTTTGTTTGTTTGATTATTGTTAAGCGCAAAGCTACAAAAATGGTTATCTGTGCGTTTCCAACCACGGGTATCGAAACCCAATTTTAGCGTCTTAAGCCTGCAGACATACCGCTGAGTCACTGGGAGCCATATCACTTCGTTTGGTCCATGATCAGTAATTGAATGTTTTGTTGCTCTATAACATTTACCTTTCCAAGAGGTTAACAGTATGAGTAGACAAATAAAAATGTTGGCTACATTTGTAATTTTCAACCGTTTGTTCTCATTAAAAATAGTCCGCTAAAGTACGTGGTATGTGCAGCTCGCTCATTGTGTAGTTTTACGCTAAGAGAAGAAAAACAAAAAATAACAACCTTTACCAACAAACACCTTATTGCACTACTAATCTACTCGCAAACCCATACCGTATTTTTCCACACGCAAGGAAGTTTATTATGCCACCAGCACACAGTTCAATATCCATCTCTCTATCTAACTGATTATTGACTTATGTCGTCAACGAGGGCGCCTCTCAATCAATATCATCGAGCTATATTAAAAAGGAATTTTATTATGGTCATGATAATTAACATGCTTATGATGACCTGTTTCACCAGTCTACATCCTTAAAGCTAGAATTTGTCTGCCGTGAACGCAATGTTATTCTCTAAAATGTAAAAAAAAAAAGAGTGAAAATTAAGAATAATGAAAACTGAAATAAGTTAGTGTAACAATACTTTGCTTTTTATTCACTCTTCAAATGTTTTGTTATACCTCTGATTCATCATGATTAACTGGAAACTCCAAATATTTGACATAATTACCACTTCGTCAATGACCTAAAGTGCTACTGATTGAATTAATTTCGCTAAAATTTTTTGCTTATTTTTGACGTTCTCCGGTAGGTTATTGGTTGTTTTACGGATTTACAACGCAAAAATCCGCGATTCAATTCCCGGCGGATAGAGCGCAGATAGCCCATTGTGCAGCATTGAGCTAAAACAAACAAACGTCGAAACATTTTTGACACAAATCTACACTAAAATCGAAAATTAATTCGATCTCAAAGTTTTAAGCGAAAATAACGAAGCAAAATTATCCCATTTACATTCGAGGCTTAATTTGTTTAATACAGACCTACAACTACTGGAGCCTAATTCTAGCATAGGTCTAATCATATTTCCTACTAATATAACTACTCAAAAATACTGTTGCGTATCTGCTTGTTTGATAATTTCCGGAATAAATTCTTTCCGAGGAACTTCAGCGATACAAGTCC
>NW_013667029.1:192937-201501 GCF_000517525.1 Limulus polyphemus
TGTCCAATTGTACTTTTCTACCATCCCATCAGATTGTGGGTGTAGTTGCTTTGTCCTGATCAAAGTTACGGCCTTGATCTGAATGCAGTTTGTATGACATACCAAACATGAAGAAAAAATCACTAGTAGCCAAAGCTACAGTTGTAGCTTCCTGATTTGTATTGCATATGCTTCAGGACACTTGGTGAAATAATCCATCACCACACAAATGTACTTGCTTCCAGCACGAGTTCGGGGCAAAGGACCAGCAATGTCAACAGCTACTTTTTCCATTGGTGTGCCAACTTGATATAACTCCATTGAAGCACGTCCCTTATGCTTGGGTCCCCTTTTAACACAACATGTACTGCAGGTCCTGCACCATTATTCCACATCTTGCCTCATACCTATCCAGTAAAATCTCTGTCTTAGATAACTCAATGTCTTCTTAACTCCGAGATGTCCTCCTGTTAAACTATCATGGGATTGACGCAGCACAACTTCCCGTAACTTTCTCGGTATAACTGTTTGCCGTGTCGTCACTTTTCTATCTGTAGTTTCCCATCTCTAGACAAGAATACCATCTTACATCTTCAACTGGTCCTATTGTGCCCAATAGTTCTTTGTCACAGGGCTTAAGCTAGACACCTTCTCCCAAGCAGGGTGCAAAGCACTTGCTTTTAGAAAAGCAATTATTGGCTTCAAATCTTGGTCTTTCTCCTGCTCTCCTTTAATATCTATACCTGGTTCCACTTCATCATCATCAACTCCTTCAGTCACTTTGACTTCAGCTTGATGGCACCTGGTTAGTTCAACCTCTCTTTTAACACTTACCGGATTTGGCCTTTGTTGTTCTCAGTCGTCATTTTGTCAAAGTTAATTACACACTTCCTCGGTAGTAGGTAGTCCAACCCTAAAATGCATGGGTCTTCAATGTCAGCCAAGTATACTTCGTGTCTGTCCTTTATGCCCATCAGCTCAATAGTTACCCACATTGCTCCCCACAACCTTGTATAATGTCCTGTCACACCACAGAGCTTCTGCTACTCCTTTGTGATCTAGCAGCTTGAGACTCACAAGGGTTTGCTGAGATGCAGAATCTATGACAAAGTTGCACCTTTGGACATGCAGCTTTCCTATCAGGTGGACACTTTGTGTGCTTGCCATTTTACACTTAGCTGTTGGGACTTTCATGATGGGGTTTGGTGGGCGTTTCTCAACACCAGCCACTACTGGTTTCCCCGAGGCTGACTTATTGGTAGTATTATTCTTACACTGGTTCCTTATATGTCCTTGCTAACCACAGCTCCAGCAACCATTCTGGGTAGCAGCCTTTCCTATCATGGCATCTTCCATGTGTTGTAGTTGCCGGCATTGAGCTCTCTTGTGCCCAGGTTTATTACAGTGCCAGCAAAGTTCCTCAAACTTCTCTGAAAGCTGTCCTTTTCTGGCCTTGAATCCTGATGACTGTACCAATCTTGGTACTTCTGCACTGGACTTAACATAGGATTCGAATTCAAGAGTTCTTTTTCATTGTATCCTGCATAGTAGAGGGGTGTGCTTGCTTCACTTGTACCTTTAGTTGTGGACTGACCAAGGCATCTACAAACAGATCTCTCAGCAACAACTTGAGGAGATCGGGTGGTGCAGTTGGGTAGGCTTTGTGTGCCATATTTTCCAAATCCTGTGCCAGCTCTTGCAGGCTCTCCTTTTTAGCACGGACTCTCGTCCTATACCTAGCCCTGTAGACTTCGGACTGATTTTGAGTTCCATACCTGAGTTTTAGAGCCGCTACCAGTGCTCTATTGTTGTGCCTGTCATCTGCTGACAACTGCCCAAGTATTTCCAGTGGTTGTCCCTTCAAGCTTGTTGCCAGATATATTGCTTTCTGCTCCTCTGTCATCCATTCATTTCTGCCAAGAGCTCAAATTGTGCTCTATATGCTTCCCATGGTGCCTTCCCTTCGAATTCCTGTGGATTTCTTCGTACTAGATCACCCCTATTGCTGACACTTATGTCTGGAATGTGACATCTAACAGGACTGAAGATGTCTGCATTAGGGTTTAGCTGCGGGGACTTGACGGGCTTCCTGTTGTCTGGGGCTGATTAGGCCCATGGCTTATATATCCTCCTATTGTAAAAGACAGTAAATCGTCCTTTAATGTATTTAATTCACTTTGAAATTTAGTAATATTTCCCAATTATGTATGCTGACTTTCTTTCAACTGTTGGAGACTTTCTTCTTGTTTCTTTTCTTGTTCCAGTTGCCACTGGTGCTGGTTTTCTTGCCACTGCTTTAGTCTCTATTCTTGTTTATTTTATCGTTCTTCTTGTTTCCTTTCTTTTCCCCAGCAACTGCTGTAATCTCGTTTGTTTATTTTGCTGTTTGAGCTGCCACTGTTGCAGGTTTTCTTGCCACTGCTGTTGTCTCTCTTCTTGTTTCTTTTCTTTTTCCTCCAGCAACTGCTATAATTTCTCTTCTTGTTTTTTTCTCGTTCTTCTTGTTTCTTTTCTTTTTCCTCCAACAACTGCTGTAATCTCTCTTCTTGTTTCTTTTGCTGTTCTTGTATTATTGCCATCAAATCTGCTAAGCTGTAATTTGATTTGCCACTTCTCGTTTCCATCTTTTTCTTTGTTTTTCCGTCCCACTCTCTGACACAAATTTGTTGCGTATCTGCTTGTTTGATAATTTCTGGTAGAAATTCTTTCCGAGGAATTTCAGCGATACAAGTCCTTTTTTGATTAAAACTAGTTTATTCTTTGTCGTTACAAACTTTGTAAATCACAGAATTTCCAATCAGTACATTAAACTTAAGTACTTTTATAACATACGCTATAAATCACAGTGATTCACACACTTTATTTACAGTGCCTACTGTTCGCTTGACTCAATTATCTATATCTCCGATTTCGATCTATTCATATCTCTTCAATCGTGCTGGTTTTTCTCGACAGGCTTAAGAGTGCGCTTCGAACAAACTTGATCCTCCCCGATAATTCATGATCCTTCGAGAAACTCCAGCAAGCATGCTCCCAGCGTCGTAGCAATACCATCTTTCTTAAGTTGCTCTTCGACAAATATATAATAATATGGTATTCAAAAGTAAAACTAAAAAACATGTTTTACTCTAACAGAAGGAGAAGGAAGTAACAACTATGAAAAAGTAAGAAATGCTTTGCACATTTCACAGCATAATCTAATGTGTTCTAGGAGAGAAATGGTTTTATAAAAATGTGTAAATTGGCAAACAAAACTACCAAATATTTCGTAACCAGACTGAGAGTTCGAAGGTTCGGAAAAACAGGCCTGGAAAATAGAAGAATTAAATTCAGGTGTAAATAAACAGACTGATCGTAAGAACGTAACATATCTGGAGCTGTTGGTGGCGATCTAATATGTTTTAACCCGTGGTTAAGCAGGTCATAAATCGAATGCCCAACAGTATCCTACAGACCCCCAGTGGCTCAGCTGTAAATCTGCACAGTTACGGCGCTAAACCTTGGGTTTCGATGTCTTTGGTGGGCAGTACACAGACAGCTTTTTGTCTAGCTTTGGGCTTAACGACAACAAAATCAGTGCTCTGTAATGGGCCGTAAATACTGGAAATGCAATGGAATATGACATTTTGAGGAGCGATCTAAAACCAGACTTTATAAAAAAAAAAGATAAAGGGAATCGTGCAGTTCCTGGAGGTGTGAGACGTATGCCATATGTTGAGCATGGAACCCATGGAAATTACATTGGAAATGAGTCCGGAAATGACGATGAGAACACGTTCTGTGTAAGGAAAAACGTCGGTGACTTATGTTAGGAAAGTAACAGTTGAAGTAGGTGGGGTAGTTATTCCAATGATTATTGACTCGTGTGCCAGTTGTAATTGATCGGAAACAGTGGAAGAAGCTGAGAGTAAATGTGATAAGATACATGCCCACTAAATTTTAAAGCAACTGTTTGTGTATGGAAGCATACAAATATTGAAAGTGGCTGGAAATTTTCGAACAAGGGTGTCCTTTGGTAATCAGATATTATATGACGTGGAATTTATGGTTACTGAGGATAAGAGACAAACACTTCTGTACTATAGTACTATACAAACAGTACTATATCTTGATGTGTCGAAACTAATACCTTGTGTTAACGTAGTAGAGTTCGAAAAATACGTGCATTTAAAAGATATCCACATATGTTCAATGGTATTGGTAAATTAAAGAATTTTCAATTGACCTGAAAGTAAATCCAATGATCCATTCTATGCTCTCTGTTTTTTATAATCATCTGCGCGAGAAGTTGAGCAAAAGGTTGAATAATCTGGGAAGTTTGGACACAACCAAAAAGAAAAAAAAATGTGCCAAATACGTGAATTTCACCAATAGCTTATGTGCCCACGGGTATTGATGAAATACAATCATTAGTAGAAATGATACAATCAAACATGGATGTGAGACAAGAAAGACACCACACACCAGAATAAAAGTTAGGTTTTTGCAAACTAGATGCTAAGTTGGTATTCACCAGATCCAACTTGAACCAATGTCGAAGGAAGTCACTAAGTTTATTACGAGCCATGGTTTATATCACTCCAAATGAATGGTGTTTGGAATAAGCTGTACACCAGAAATGCAGCAAAACACAGTACATAATACAATCCATAAATGTAAAGGTGTTTGTAACATCTTATATGACATAATTATGTATGGTGTGATAGAGGAGGAGAATAATAGAAGATTAGACAATGTCATTTAGATTTCAAGAAAGAAAAGACTTTACACTAGGTAGAGAAAATCATGAATTGAACATGTCACAGTTGGTTTCCAAGGGACATATGTTGTTTGTCCATAGAATTGGACCTGCTATGGTTAAAGTTGTCAATGCTCATGAAACCCAAGCTCAGGTGGATGGCAAGAGCTTTCTGGGTCTCGTGTACTATCCACAGTTCTAGTTTTATCATTGAATTTGTGAGTGCACTAGAACTGCTTCATAAACTGACTAAAAAGAAAAACATTTTGAAAGGCATCCTGAGGAGCAAAAAAAGTTTGACAAGCTGAAATAACTTTTGTTATAAAAACATATTAACTTCGATGTTTTTCCCTGCTTTCCTCTTAATTCGTCCATTGCAGCTCAGAATCAGAAGTATGTATAAAGAGCATCTCTAATCTATCTTTTGTCTTCCACAAGTCACTGCCCAATAAACTTTTCATTCAGCACCAGAACTCATCAGTTGGTTGGACAATGAAAGACAAAACATTCTTCTTTTTTTGTGTGATATATCATTCCAGCCTCGAAAGGGCTGCTGGGCCAGCAGAAGGTTACACCCTCTTAAGTACCAGGATGTGATAAAATGAAAGTGATGAATGTTCATAATAGGTTTTAAGGAGGCGAGACTAGGTATTACATGAGAGTTGACAATGAAGAATTTATTTCTTTGTAGGTGTATTCATAATTTATTGTAGATATTTGTTTCTTCTTTTTTATTCATATTATTGTGCTACGTTTTCCTCAAAGAACATGGGGGGAAGAATCAGGGATATATGAGTTGAAAGATAAAGCATAGATGCAGCATCATAATTGGAGATATTTGGTAGCAAAACATGATGCAGAGGTTCATGAGGTGGTCAAGCGAGATGAGAGTTTCCGAGGTGTATTGAATGAATAGAAGAACATCTCATTGAAGATAGGGATCTCATAGTAAAAGAAGATCAAACGTACTGGAAACAATGGTCACATAAATTCAGAAGGACTTGGAGGAAAGAGGTGAGACAGACTATAATTCTTGTGTATGAGTGCAAAAATGCAGTTGAAAAGCAAAGCTTGGGGCATAATATTCTAAAACTTCCAAGTAGCTGTAAAATGAAGAAAGTGCAGAGATCCAGTTATGTGATCGTAAGTGAGGCAGGAATGAACAAAATCTTTATAGGAATACAAGATAAGTTGGTGTTTTATTCACTAAGATGAACCATGGGGACATCACAGTAAATTGAGGCAGGTGGTAACCTTTTTCTATAGGATGTCCAGATGAACCTTCCAAGTGAGATGATGATCAGAAGTTACACCAAGCTATTTGATCGTATTCGATTGAATAATGGGAACGTTCTCAAGATGAAAAAATGAGGGTTTCTGTACAGACGAAATTTGCGTCGAGTCGGTCCAAAGAGAATAGCTTTGGTTGTGTCAAATTGAATTGTAAGTCTCCAGTGGCTGCTTCATATGAAAAAGGAGGTAAAAGTTTTCTGTTTAGCTTTGTTGAACGTGACCATCGTCAAATAAAGGGCAAGGAAAGCTTTGTCATTGGCATATTGTAGGAGATAAACTGGACCCCAAAAGGCAGACATGTCAGCTATAAACAAGGTGTACAAAAAAGGGTAGTTGACGGATCCCTGTGAAACATTCGCAACTATAGAGAATAGACGAGAGTGAGTGCCTTCAATGAAAATATTAGCCTGATTATTCTAGAGAAAGGAAAAAAAAAGCAATCAAAGGCTCATTCAAAATCAAATAGTACTAGACATGAAGGGTTAGAAGTGTTGAAGTAATTTGGGATTAAATGATACAGCTTGAGGAACTGATCATCAGTGACAGACGTGGGCAAAAAACCCGGCTGTGTTTTCCGTAGGTACTGACGGTCAGCAATAAAAGAGTTTAGTTGTCGAAAAGACTCATACTATTGGAATGATAAGAATAGGCGACTTTTATGGCTTTAAGAAAAGACCAATAATAGAAAATCACTAGGCTTTGAGGTAAAATCTTGTGTGAAGATAAATGTGTAGAATAATGTTGAAACTGTTTGGTTATGTGAGAAAAATTAAAATAGTGAGACCATTAAGGGCAGGAGCAGAGTTGTAACAGTGACACAGAGCAAGTTGGACATTTTAAGCTGTAATAGGTGCAAAGAGTAGTGGTCCATTAAGAATATGGATAGAAGGGCTTAGAACCAGCAACGTGATGTTTGACAGATGAAGAAATTCTTTATGATCATCAAAGTCCAAAAGGTAGGGTTCTGGATAATGAAAGTTTGATTCAAAATAGATAGCAAAATCATTATCCATTTTATGTGTGGTATCAGAAGCCACGCCTCCATACAGAGAGAACTGACATTGAAGAGCTAATAGGTGAAACTGAGATCAAAGCTGAGAAGAAGAGGAAAGACAAAGTCTGCTGCGATGTTTAAATGCTCGAATAAAATTTCTGGCAGTGTAATAAAGGCCACAAAATTGACATAAAACAAGAGTATCCTGGAAACGACATTCATGCAGGAATGAAGAGGAGTGGTAAAACAAATGATTCTATGAAATGCTATTTCTAAATACAATATAATACTACAAAATTTACGGTTTAAATGCCAAAAACAGTTTCTTGTCACCACACCCAAGATAAGTTGTGTTAAAAAGTTGGCAGTGAATAATCAATAATAACAGTCCACCCGTATGATTCTTTTGAAAACTTGAGCTAGAAACTGCTAATCTAATTTGCTTGGCCTAACCAATACTTGTGTATCTACACGTCCTCTCACCTTATAATTTCGCTGCTCTAAGTCAGCGGTCTTTAATCCGAATAACAAAAAACTAAAAACAGTCCACTTTTACTCTGATGAAGCTGTAGTAAAAAATGTTAGACCGATAGCTCACGTGACTTTTTTGCGTAGGCGTGAGAAAAATTTTTCGTTAAATTTGATTGGTGTTTGTTGCATAACTTTACAAGTGTGGCTTATATTTACACCAAATGAGGTTGTAAAGATCTATCAGGTATCATATTTGAAAAATATCATAAAAGTTAAGAATGTTTTTCTATCAAATATAGCTTGAGTACTTTTGGTGCGAAGAAAAAGACAGGAAGAAACTCAAAGAAAATTAGAGATGTTATAACTCTGATTTTTCTCAATGAATTCCCTTTGAAATTTGGTTGTCAAGTAAGAGACTAGTAGTGCACATTCACTGAAAGTATGTGATAGTTTGAATTACCAGAAAGTGGGCAATCGCTAAACTATCACTCCTGTTAATAACCCACAGTGTGTCCTACAGATTGTGTTTTGACCTAAATTTTCTAATTGTTATGGTGGTATTCTGTCAAGTGAGTGCATAGTCTTATTATGTGTAAGACGTAGGACTAATCGTTTACTAGTCACGAGAAATCCAAGTTTGTTTTTTTATGTGGGTGAGTGGGGTGAAAATCTGAAATGTGGAAAGAGGAAAATGAAAATAACATAATATGTAATCTGAAAATCATATTGATAGTATGAAAGAAGTATTGCTAAAAAAAAGAATGGAAAAAAGATTTATTTCACATTCGTCATATTAACTCATACCTTTCAACTTTAGAAAAATTAGTTAATTCAATTTAGTAGTTGTTTGATGTATCAAATATAAAGGTTAATTTAACACGAGGGAAAAGCGGATATTATTTATGAACAGTTCTCAAAAAATAGTAATGTTGATATTACAATTCCTAAATATCTCCTGAGTATCTTTTGCATTTATATGGCTAAAACATATTTTATAACAAACTCTATACTAAACGCAGTAAAATAATGTTTATATTGTTACGACAGCGGAAGTCACGTGACTCTGGTAACACGTGATGAGTTTCTAGA
>NW_013667029.1:201597-219364 GCF_000517525.1 Limulus polyphemus
TCGTGTGTTTGCCAGACACCCTCTATTTTTGTATATATAAGCCTGGAAAATAAAGCTGGAGAAGAGAAGTGACGGCATAGATAATTGCAGACAGGCAGAGATAGGGACAGATAATTGACTGAAGCGAGCGGTAGTGACCATAAGTAAAGTGCGTGAATAGTTGTGAATTAAAGTGACTGTGGAAATTCTGTGTATTGCAAAGTTGTATTGAGAAAGAATAAACTAGTTTTATTTAAGAGAGGATTTGTATCGCTGAAGTTCCTTGGGAAGAATTTATACCGGAAATTAACAAACGACCAGAGACGTAACAATATAATTGGCCAGCCATGTTTTATTTTAGGTTGTACAATGCTATAGGCAATTCTGAGAGTTACGATACACTACTGACTTCAAAAGTTAATAGCAAAGGTTAAAATTAAATATATTAGCCTGTAAAGAGAACAATATAATTTGCTTTTATTATGGAGTTGATAATTGGCGTGTTATATAATGGTCTTCCACAATATTAAAAAGATGTTTATATTTGTATCCTTTCTAACATGAGGCTCTAATTAAGGCTAGAAGAACTGTCTCAAAACTAGCAAATAAAATTCACTAAATGTCCAAAGGGTGACAGTCTTAATGCAAAGACTTTATCTCGATAAGAAATGTGTACAAACTGTTTTTTAAATTTAAACTTTGCTATAAAGCTCCTGACATACGTTTTAATTCAGTATCACTTACCAATATTCCAAATGTGTGTCTTACACAACTGACATTTAACATTGGATTATTTCTATGTCTTAATGTAAGAAGTGTGTTTAAAAATTGTTATCAAATAAGTGTCATATAACAGCTAAGGGATTATGCGTATCACAGTATATGAAAAGGTTCGATCATAAATTGCCTCAAAAACTGCAATTAAATAATAGAATGTATGACGTAGTGTACCAAATAATCAGTCGGAAAGTTGTCTATACATTAGTGATGGACATGTTGTATGAGACACTCGTAGCGTGTCAAATATTTGTCGATAAGATATCCTCACAGGAGTGTCATTTAACAACAGATATCTCACTAAATTTTCTGTGTCAAATATTTGTCGGTAAGTTGTTCTCACACAAGTGTGAGTTAACAGTAGATAAGTTCAGTCTTTTAATACAATAAATATGTCGTTATTAAACTAATGTTAATTAACAACTAGTTAATCGTTTCTCTTAGTTTGTGTATGGAATACTTGTCGATAAACTGTTTCATAACAGTTCTATTAAACAATATATTAATTATACCACTTACACTGATATTATATATATGGCGCTGAATTGGCTTTACATGAGTGCCAGTTAATAGTAGATTGTCACATACAGTGGATCGAATATTCTCTGATAAGTTGTCTTTAAACGTATAATTGGCGGGATCTTCTGTTGTTGTATTGCTTTCTGTTAATATTTGGTAATTTGTGTTTTAAAACAATCAAGTTTAATTTTGTGATTTCTTATTCTGTGAAGTATATGTACTTTCCTGTCTGTAATGGCTAATGCAAAATTGCTACTTGTGAATCCAAAGACAATCTCCAGCACAGAAAAAAATTAACTCGAGTCGAATTTTATTTTTGATAGGTGGTGAAGTATTAAAATGTTTACTCACATGAAAAACTCTGCAGCAGACAGGCTTACGGTAAAACTCTCAGTTATATTTCACTAGCAGGTGAGTTCCTTTGAAAAAAAGAGACACTGTAGTAAAATCGAATTAATCTTTTTCAGTGGATTTTAACACGTGTACTTTATCCAAAAGGGCTCACTTATAGGGATAGAATTAAAGCCTAAACCAAGTAAATCTTTCCACAATCTTTAGAGAATTTTATTCATATAAAAAAATTGACAGCTAGAGAAGTATTTTACTAATATCAGAGCTAACCTTCTCATTAGTAGTAATTCCGAAGTTCGTTTGACGGACATGATGAATGTATAACTAATGAAGTTTTTCATATTGCTCTAAAAGAAACATCAGGTAATAGAATTGATGGGTTTAGAGTCACAAAGATTTTAATACAATAGAAATATCACGGGTTAGAACATTCTAGAAAGATATTTTTAGCTCCAGTAGAAAAACCAGTTGTTTCAGGAGATCACATGATTCAAAACAGTACAGTAATTTGTGAACAGCATGGGTGTGTGATTTTCTAGGCATTTTGTTTTAACGCTTGTCACACGAGCCAGCCCGGCATCTTGAGGTGGATCCAAAAGTTGAGTCATTCCGGAAATGTTTCGATTGTTTTGCTTAAACAAAAAGAAGAGGTATAGCACTAATTTCAAGGTCTAGGTCGCTGGACCAGGCTCGTGACCTGACGCGAGACCATGAGAGCCAACGTGAAGGTGTTAACTTTTAAGTGTAAATGAAAACGATGTAGCGATGAAACATGCTTGAAATGTTTAGATGTGGTTGTGAATGTGATAAGTTATTATAAGTGTAACGATTAATCTAAACCATAGGTCCAAGTGGGATGAGGGAAAAACTTATTCGAAAATATCCCAATCGATTTGACATACCAACTGAATCGGAGATTCGTCAATTGATTACTTTATTGACAGCGAAACGTAAAATAAGAACGGGCACAATGGTATTATTATCTTCAAAAAGGGGGATTGGAATCACATATAAGAAATCATTAGTTTCAACCTTTTGTGAAACTAACGGCACAGTAAAGCCCAAAGATGCAGTGTTGAAGTTGAAGCAAATGTACGAGGCATTACAAGATGATTTCCCTAGCGATTCTCAAATTAGAGATGTCATTTATGCAATGAAGAATGAATATAAGAAGAATGGTATAATGTCCAGTATGGTACCACCATAGTATAATCTATATAGGTTTCATCATGTAATATCATTTAGTTGTTGTTTTTTGGTGTGTGTGTGTGTCCGTTTTTTTCCTTTTAGAAGATATGTCGAGCTTCATTCATCAAGAACTATCGAAATAACCGTAAATTACCGGTTTCCGGAATTATTCCTCTGTTGACCATCCTAGACTCAATACTAAAAGATGCTACGCTGGTTCGTGTGGCTGATGTTAAGAAAGAAACTTATATACTTCCATACCAATGATAATCTTCTATCTTATGCTCCATTTCTGGGCAAGTATGATACAGCCAGTCTTGTATACTCAATGCCTTGTGTGTGTCTGTCTTGTGTACAGTACTTGTCAAATATTACATGACACTTTTAGATCAAACCTCTAATAAGAGAAAGTCGATGACTTAATTTTCACTTACTTAGTGGTAACTAATCTAGGGCCTAAAATGACCCAAATCAGATTTGTTTGGAAATGTTCACAAATAATAGCGATAGATATAACACACGACTTACGAGATGTTATATCTTTACCATTGCGTACTTTTCAAACTGGCGGAATCTATATGTCAATAAGGGAATGCGTTGTGTTGTCAATTACTCTTGAAATCATTCCAAAAACTGTTATATATTTATTTACTAAACTGATAATATACGTATAGCGTATAATATTACGGTGGTAAATGAACGTATTAACGTCCTCATGTTTCATTATGGTGGTTCGTATATTAATATGAACAAGCGAATTGTCAGTTTAATTTTTTTAATGTACACATGTGTAAAATTATAAATTAATACAGTTAAAAGGAGCAACTTTTTCTAGCTTACACAATAAAGTAATCTTCATTTGAAACTGATCTACAGACTCAGTTACATTATACTTGTTTCGACGTTTCAACACGTTATCTTCAGGAACGTAACTCACAAGAACATTGCAGAAAAACCCCAGTCCTGGTCAATTGACGTTAATCCATGTTGCTCGTGTGGTGTTAGAAATGGCAAATATATATATATATATGTATATATGAATTGCTAAAAGCCACTACACTATACGAGACACTTCGACGTTTTAGAGGACCAACTCTTGCCACAATATAATATTTAAATATACGTAATATTTCCTGAGAACATTACAAATCAAGCCACGTCAAATTCCCCACACCTTCTTTATTAAAGCACATACGTAATGTATGTATAAACATGATATTTCGCTACAGTTTGTGATAAATGAGGTGTTCAACATTATCTACAACTGCTGAAACATAATTGGATCTCACGATATTTTTGTGAGGCATTTATTGATACCGATCCTTCGTCAGAATCTCAGTTCGATAAATAGAATTTTACAAAGTAACTAATTCGTGGTGAACCTAGACACCTTATTATCAGATGATGTGTAGTTTTGAAATATAAGATACCAGCATACACTAGATTACATCTTATTCTTTCAGTTGCTGAACGAACGTTGTTGTCGAACTGAGATAGGAATGTTGTAAAAAGACTGTCGTACTCTCCTCAATAACGTATTCACATTCTTATTCTGCGATAAATATAATGTAAATAGAATAGTTTGGTTGAATGTTCGATAGTTCTCTAAAACAGGAAAAAAGGGGGAGACTGGGTGATCGTACTGAATGGTTACCGTAACAGGCACAACCATTTCACTTATTCATTTATACTTCTACTTGCATTGCGTTTATCCTTGTTGAAGTGTTTAGATATTTTCTGTACGATTTCTTCCATTTCGTTGTGTTAAACGTTTTCTATTAGAGCTGAAACTAACTGGGTCTAAACTTGTTGTCCTTGCTTTGAAACGACTTCATTACATTTCCAACAGTAAAAAGGCATGGAATAAAAGGGAACGAATGGGAGTTAGCTGCACAGGTGTTTAACATTTTATTTTTTAACATAATGACCTTGGGGCTTAATGGACTTCCGAGTTGAAGGCGTGCCAAAATAACAGCAATACCAATGCTACGAAAGTATATTAAGAATCAATGTGGCCTTGAATGTTTGATTCTTCAAACTCTGTAAGAAATTCATTTTGGGTTTGCTAGAGTTATATATATATATATGTATATATCACAGATAAGCAGAGTTGCAGGCTCCAGTTTCAAGATACAATCATTTGTATTAAAACATTAATAGCACAGTTCGAAATTAATATAAAAAAACGTAAAAAAAGTGTTATAAACAAAAGGCAGCACGTTTGTTTAAAAATGATCATCCAACAGCAATTTTTTTTGCTTATGAAATTGCGCGCAAAGCTACTTCAGGGCCATCTGTGCTAGCCGTCCGTCATTTGAAGTGATAGATCAGAGCGAGTAAACATCACCTACCACCAATTCTTAGGGTACTCTTTACCAACGAAGAGTGAGATTAATCTTCACTTTATAACACCCTCATAGCTGAAAGGGCGAGAATGTTCAGTGACGGGATTCGAACCCGCTACCCGCATATTGTGAGTTGAGCTCCTTAACCACTCAGTCATCCAACTGCAAGATCTCTCTTTCTGATTAAAAAATATATATATCAAAACAAAATCCACGAGTTCGTATAGCATAAAGACTTATTTTCCTCTCAACTGGTTCAATATTTTTATACAATTTAGTTTTTGTAAAAATTTAACATAACATTTTTTGTTGTTTTTGGATTAATGATGATCACTGAATCAGTCATTTCTATATTTCTGGCAATGACAGATTGTCTTTTTAATGAAAGTGAATATTAATTTCAAGATTTTCTTTGTTTTTGTTTTTGTTTTAACTACAGATCAATAACGTGCATAATTAAATCTCTTAATATACAAGTGCTTTGGTTCAAATGTTGTCCAAATCAATAGTTTATAAAATAATTAGTTCCCTTGTTTTATATCTATTTTTTTCAGATGTTCAGGAATAGCTTTTGATAATAAACCTCTAAAAATTAGAAAATGTGTGTAATGAGGATCAATGGAGAAATTACGAAACAAATCCGAGTAAACAGCGTTTGAATATTAGTTCAAAGTTTTTTTAAATTTAGCTACAGTTCATGTACTACCTTATCATTCACTTTTCTTTCGGCCCGGCATGGCCAGTTGGTTCGGGCGCTCGACTCTCAATCTGAGGGTCGCGGGTTCGAATCCCCGTCGCACCAAACATGCTCGCCCTTTCAGCCGTGGGGGCGTTATAATGTGACGGTCAATACCACTATTCGTTGGTAAAAGGGTAGCCTAAGAGTTGGCGGTGTGGGTGATGACTAGCTACCTTTCCTCTAGTCTAGTCACTGCTAAACTAGGGACGGCTAGCGCAGATAGCCCTCGTGTAGCTTTGCGCGAAATTCAAAATAAACAAACAAACTTTTCCTTCTTGAAAAATTGGTGGCTTTAGAAAGTAATGTGCGTTTTATAAGACCTACTTTTCTATAGTCCAACTTATAACATAAATATTTCTTAATCCTAGCTGTTTTTGGAAATCTTATATTCACGGTTTCTATTGGAAGTTTAAGAACATCGTCCTTGGTTGGTTCAATCCACTTTGTACTATCTGTGTGTTTACGTGTAGCCATGGTGACGACGAAATTGCTTTCTCTGGTCCAACATTCTGTAATTTCCAGGGAATAACTCTTATACCTTGTTTGTCATGTACAAGTATTGTATAAATTTGTTCCATGTCCAGATTACATATATAAGTGCTTGTAATGTTTTGTTTTAAAAAGTTCTGATTTTAGAAACGTTCTTGTTTGAGTAGCTTTTTCTTTCAGAGGATTCCACGATTTCGGGAACTCGTATAATTTGTCTAGTACTTACCTGTAAACAAATGAAGTTACTTGCAACTTCTAACTTAATTCCAGTTGATCAAAGGACCATTAACTTTATAGCTCGTTTGAACTATTACTGAGATCACCACAATTGGCAACAATCTTTTTCGGCACTTGCCCTCTTCACTGATAAGTAAACGTTTTGTTCCAGTGAACGAACGTCGGACGTAAACAGCTAGCTCAGCTCAACATGGCCCCCAGTGGTCTGCGGACTTACAACGCTAGAAACCGGGTTTCGATACCCGTGGTGGGCAGAGCACAGATAGCCCTTGTGTAGCTTTGTGCATAATTAAAAACAAACAAACAAACAGCTCAGCATGATGACTGTTTGGGTCACAGTTATAATATGGGTATACATGAGTGTGTCTGGATATATACATCTTACTATGTGTCTTAGGGATGGTTTCACTTGTGGACAGTATGTTGAAACTGTATTGGACCCAGTGTATAACCGGTTGCATGCAGTTATATTATACTTTGTTCTGATGCAGGATAAAACTTTGTATCATACTGACAGAATTGAATTAGACTGACTTGAACATTATATCATAGAAATCATGCATTGAATATTCCGACCTAAATCACACAGAACACCTGTGGAAATTCCTTGAACGTCGTTTATGCTAATGCATTAACTACCACGCGATTTCAGAGAGTAGTAAATAACATTTATAAAGGAATACAAGATTGTCATTTGCCATAAAATCATCTATTGACTGATCAGCGGTATACATTACGAGTACAGAAACTGTAGCACTAACATGGGTGGACAGCATTTTGTTTTCTTTGAACTTTTGTCTCAAATACGACTCTTTCAGACTTTAAGTCTGACCACATTGAAATTATGGGTGCTTGTGCTCGGCGGGTGATTAAGTGGTGATCGTAAAACTTATTCTAATTTTATCTTTGTTCTTAATCTGGTTGAAGAACATTTTCACTGTAGAATACTGCTTTTTAGCTTTTAGAGATAATATTTTTTATAACCTATGTTTCGCTTCAATTTTGTTTCTTTTCTGTTTTATGGCCTTGTGGTTAGGGCACTCAACTCGTAACCTGAGGTTCGCGGGTTCGAATCACCGTCATCGAAGAAACTCGCCCTTTCAGCCTTGGGGTCGCTATAATGGAACGGTGAATCCTAATATTCGTTGGTTAAAGAGTAGCTTAAGAGTTGGCGGTGAGTCTATCACTGTTAAATTAGGGACGGCTATTGCAGATAGCTCTCGAATAGCTTTGCGCGAAATTCAAAACAAACAGACAAACTTTTCTCTTTTATTAGAATGCTATAGATTTCCCATAGTTAACTGTAAATGTTCAATGATAGTTTTAGATGTGGCTTGTTGTGGGTTTGAGCATCAATATCTGCTCCTAATTTTTAAGTTCTGTTTGATCTTTTGCTACATGTACACGTGAAGTTTGTGAAAAAAAAGTTAATAGTTGCGTGGACTCTACTACCCAAGATACTTCTCTTATCAGGACACAATTTAGCTTGTAACCTAGCTATTTTTGTATGCTAAATAATGGCCTATTTTTCTGGAATTCAAAACAATCCAAGCTATGTAGCTGTTTTTGAGCTACGCTTGTGTATTTTATATGTAAAAGTTTAGCAGTTCTAGTGTGATTATATACAAATGTTGTTTAATATAATCGATTGCAAATGCATTCAAATCGCGCAGGACAAATACAAAACATACAGAAAAATTTATACCTGTTGCAGAATAGTTGCAAAAGGTATGACCTTTAGGGAAATTAGGTTTCGGAAATAGCAACCTTAAACGTTTGGAATATCGCGTTTTTTATATTAACTTTCGAATCGTATGTGAAAACTTATGTAAGCAACTAAAGAAGAATTATAAAATGGGTTAAGGTGTGGTTATTTAAACCTGTAACCTTTCAAGTTGACCTGTGAAACATCATTCGTGACTGGTTGTAGGCATGTTAAAAACCGTTTTCCATAGTTTGCTACACAGGTTTTTCATTGTACTATTGTCATCTGAAGATTATCAAACTGAACTAAAAACAATAAAACAAACTTTTGTCAATAGTCGTTATAGAACTAAATTAATTGACAGATTGCTATTTAGAAAAAGACCATTAACTAATATCAATACACCCACACACTGTATCAAATTCCAACACAAACAGAAAAACTTGGGGAAAATAAGCCTTCTCACAAATTATGAAATACATCGAACAAAGAAATCTATAGACCGACCTTTCAGTGTACAATCAATGTTGTGCAAAAACAAAGACAAATCAAAAAATATAGCCACATTGATGTTTACCAATTAACATGTTAATACTACAATAGAGTACATATAGGTCAGACAGGACTCGTCATAAAAACAAGAGTTAAGAAACGTTTAAGAAGTTGGAAATTGGGGGAAAATGAACTCAACTTAATATCCTCAATTAACATGTTAATATTGCAGTAGAAAATATGCAGGCAAAGCAGGACTCTTCATAGAAACAAAAGTTGAGAAACGTTCAAGAATCTGGAAATTGGGAAAATTGAACTCAACTTGAGCGTCCGCAAACCGATCACCAATTTCATTCGTGAGGAAAAAGAAAAATTCTATACATCTGTATCTGTATGAAAGGTAAAAAAAAACAAAAACAACTAAATAACCTGGAAATTTTGGCAATATATGAAACTATCAAAATAATCTAGACAAATCTCTAAATGGCCAAATCAACTTAAGCTCCTCCCAACTTCTCATGTCACTTGCCTCAGGGTGAATGTCAAGGTTGCTAATGGCTCTTTGGTTAAACATAAAGTTGTCTATGCTTTCCCCAATCTATAGATATAATAGCCAATTCCCTGTCTGTCACGCTCTGTATTTTCTGAATGGTTAATCGTAGAAAAATAATATTAGATATCAAAATGCTTCTTTTCAAGAGTTCATTACAGGAAAATTATTCATTTTTTTTTTTTGCATTTCCTAAAATTTGATATTGATGTCAACATGAGCCATCAGTCTTCATATGTGCTGAGAATTATTAAGAAGAAGAATGTTTCTTTCTATGAGGGAATTTCACGAAACAAACGGGACTTCTTCCGTCGACTTATTGAAACAAATATTTCGAAGATGGGAGCATGAATGGAAAAACGCATAAAGAGAAAACGAGTTTGAGTATGTAGTTTTTATTGTTCAGTTTATATAGATATATTTATATTCTCTTGTCAGTATTATATACATGCATGGTTTAATTGCACCATGTCGAATAAATTGATTTGAAGTTAATCGAATATTTCCCCTTTTATATTTCTCTTAAAAATGACAACTGTTAAAAAGCGCTTATTTCGGTAGTGGTCTTTTCTTGCGCTCAATAAAATGACATGGAACTGTGCATCCAAAGAAACATATCCCCGTGGCTACTTAACGAACCTGAGCGCTCTATTTTGCCGGAAGCAATCAGTGCATCGAAATCCAAACATTTTTGTCAACAATGCATTGCAATTAGTCTCCATTTTTTTTATAAACAAACGCAATGCAATTTTACTTATTGAAATAACACATAAAATGACAAAACGGCTGTAAACGACCCACTGGACAATTACATTGCATATACACTCGGATCCAAGTAATCGGACGGATTGCACGTTTTTGATTTATTCATCACATTTTTTAAGAAAAATTACCATTGAATCGTTTCAGTGACATCTGTTAGTTCTGCTCTATGTTAATTTGCACTGATAATTTTATGTTTTATAAATCTCTACATTGTGTTATGGGTGGTATTAGAAAAGACGTAACAAAACTACAGTTTAAACGGCGAAAGCTGGCGAATCATTAGGAAATATTAGCCCAAAATGTTTTTAAAATCACGTTAACTGGAGATTTTTTCTACAGAATCCTCTTAGTTTGTCTACTACGGATTCAAAATCAGTGTAATACAAAAATATTTATTTTTTGTCTTCCAAAAGTCACTTTCCAAGAGGCTTTTCGTTCAATATCAGAACTCATCAGTTGGACCAAACGATGAGAGACAATATACTCACTGAAACGCTATTTATATATAGATATAATATTATAAAAGTTGCGTTTAAACGCCGAACGCTGTCGAATAATTAGAAACCAATAGACCTAATATAGAACCCTGTGACTTGACAATAAGCTTGAGAGCTCATAGCGCTACAAAGTGGGATTTATATCATGTGGTAAAAATAGATCAGGTAGCCAACAGTGCAGCTTTGAACTAGCACAAATCAACATTCGAGCTTTAACCATGTTTTATTATTTTAACTTTACGTACGCCTGTTTGATCATTGTATGTGGTAAAAATAGATCAAGTAACCAACAGTGCAGCTTTGAACCAGCACAAATCAACATTCGAGTTTTAACCATGATTTGTTATTTTAACTTTACGTACGCCTGTTTGATCATTGTATGTTTGTTGCTAAAAATTGTTGCTTTTATATTTCACTTCCCTGTGTAATTTGGGTCTCTATTATTAATTGATATAATTTGATGAAGATTTTCTGGCAAAAATGTAAGAAATATTCGGAAAAGTACGTTACCAAAAGTGTTCAACAGCGTTTGCAGACGTATTTTACTTGCATGTGTTAGATAAAATATAGATGAAGTATGAAACAACTAAAAATGTAGCCTAATTTAGTCTAGCTTCCAAGCATATGATGCAAAACAGTTGAAGATATTGCGCTGTGTTTCTTTAAAATGAGATTATACAGGTGTGCGGAAATGTCAAAAGAAAACAAGCGATTCCTTTCCATTTTCTCAGTTCATTAGATTTTATTAAGGCATTTGAATACAAACGTCATAAATTAATTATGTCAGGAACACTACCAAGACTTAATTGTGGAGATGAAATTATAAGTAGGCCACAAGGGCTAAATGCTAGGCTTAGGTTAATATGCAAGGATGAGCAAGTTGGCTGTTTGGACTTGTGGGATCAGTTCAATGGGTGAAGCGAGCTTTTAGGAACGGATGGTTTACATTTAAGTAGGATAGGGTTTGGCTTGTTTTTCAAGGGCCATCAACGCAGCTGTAGATTCAGCTTTAAACTAGGACTAGACAGTGGTGAGGGCCAAGATAAACTAAATTTCAAAACATAAGATGTAGATAAAAGTTTAGCATAGGAAATGAGTTTAGTAATTCTAAGGATAGACTTAGTTGTTACTACTATAATGCTACAAGTATAAGAAATAAAAAGATGACTTTAAGGCACTGGTAGAAATGGAGAATTTTGATATGATGGGAATAAATGAAACATGGTTAAATGTAGATGATCGTGTAGAAAGGGCTTTATGCGTAAAATATGAGTTACGTCTTGTTCAAAATGAGGATATCAAATATAATAGGAAGAAGATTGAACACATTTGGGTTTCTATTAACGGATATAGAGGGGAAATGATATTAGTGGGAACTTGTTACAGACCACCAGATGATACTAATTAAATCTGGGAGAAGCTTTACGGTGAGATTGAGATTGAGGTCATAATGATGGGCGATTATAATTTCAGGTATATAGACTGGGAAATGCTAGAGTCAAACCATGGGGGAGAAAGGTTTTTGGAAACTGTTCAAGATAGTTTTCTTTACCAATTGCTCAAGGAACCTACTGAGAACAATGCTATTTTAGATTTATTGTTAATTTCTAATATTGAAATGGTTCAGAGGGTAAAAATTGGGGAACATCTGGGTGTAAATAATCATTGGCTTTTTAGGTTCGACGTTTTACTGCATATGGAGATTAGGAATAACGATATTTTGGTTACAAATTTCAAAATAAGCATATTTTGAAAGGATCTGACAAGAATTATCTTTTGTGAATTGGGCAGCTGAGTTATTTGGAGACACTGATCAAATGCGGAAAATGTTTAAAGACAAACTTTTACATATTCAAGATAAACATATTCCTTATAGAAAGAAAATGGTAGCTCCAAGTAAAAAAACAGGTTGGCTCACAAAGGGTATAAGATCTAAAATTAAAGAAAAGCACCACAAGTTTAAGAAATTTAAATTATCTGATATGACGGGAGATTTAGAAAATTATGGAAGATCAAGAATGTTGGTCAAACAGGAAATTAGGACATCAAAAAGAATGTATGAAAAAAAGGTTGGCTAAAAATTGAAAAATTAACAGTAAGGATTTCTTTATATACAATAAGGGTAAACAAAATGTTTGAATGGGGCTAGAATCATTGAGGGATGATAAAGGAAGGCTAGTATCTGATGATTGTGAGGAAGTTGGATTATTAAATTCTGCCTTTTCTTCTGTTATGATAGATGAAACAAGTTTGAACAAAATGACTGCGTTAAGTCTGAGCTTGTTAAGACAAAATTGGGAAAGTTAAAGAACGATAAGGTTTTTGGGCAAGATAATATTTTCCCAAGGGTTTGGAAGGATCTAAGGATTAGATATGTTAGCCACTTTCTACTATTTTTGTAAGCCCTTGAATAGTGGGCAAGTGCTAAAATGATTGAAAGTTAGCTAATGTCATTTGTCTTTTCAATGGAGGTGATAAAAATTGTCTCAGTAATTATAGGCATATCAGTCTTACATCAGTTGTGAAAAAAAGTTTTGAAAGTCTGCTAAAAGATACTTTGCAAAGCTATTTTAAAAAGTTTAGAATTTTATCGGATATTCAACACTAAGGGAAATCTTGCCTTGCAAATCTTTTGACATTTTTTGAAAAAGTTACTGCTTATGTAGATAAGGGTAAGGGTGTAGATTTGATATGTCTGGATTTTCAGAAAACATTTGAAAAAGTGACACATAAAAGACTTGTAAAAAGATATCTCCATAGGTGTAGGGAATAAGTTAGAAAATTGGATAGAAGAGTGGCTGGATGGAAGAAAGCAGAGGGTTGTTATGAATGGAGTTCAGTCAAACTGGAATAATGTCACTAGTAGGGTATCTTAGGACTTAGTATTAGGATTTTTGGGCTTTTTTGATTTACGTAAATAACATAGATGAAGAAATGGTCAACAAATTACTTAAATTTGCTGACAGTATTCATATCTTGAGTGTTACTAGCTGTGAAGAGGATGCTACTACCTTACAAAATGATTTAGATCATTTATTGAGTTGGACAAATAAATGTCAAATGGATTGTAATTATATTAAATGCAAGATAAGGCGCGTGGGTTATCATAATTTAAATTATAAGTATAATTTGGATTGGGATAATCTTATCAGTGTAATAAAAGAAAGGGATCTTGGTGTAATAGTTGATCAATCTCTAAAACCACCCAAGCAGTGTAATGTTGCTAGTGGTAGAGCAAATAAGATTTTAGATTGTATCTACAGAAATATTGAATACAAGTCTAAAGAGGTTATAATTTCATTGTATATGTCACTAATTAGACCACATTTGGAGTGTTGTGTTCAGTCTTAGGCTCCTTATCATAAGAAGGACATTGAATTGTAGAAGAGGGTTCAGAGGAGAGCTATTAGAATGGTGCCTGGGATGGAGGAGTTGTCATATGAGGAGTGATTAAGATCTCTGAAATTGTTTTCTCTTGAGAAAAGAAGAGTTGGAAGGGATCTGTTTGAGGTGTTTAAGATTGTAAAGGGAATTGATAGTGTTGATGTATCATCGTTTTTATACTTAATGGCGAGAATAGTAAGACTAGGGGACATGAATATAAATTTTGGCAACGTAGGAGTCATCTTCAGCTAAAAGAGTTTTCTTTTTCTAACAGGGTTGTTAGCCTCTGGAGTGGGCTGCATTTGGATGTTGTGAAGGCAGTAAATTTAAGTGAGTTTAATAGAAACCTTGATATCTATATAAATGATAATGGCTGGTTTTACAGTTTTTAAGCTTTTTCATTTAGTACTTTTAGTTTAGTTTAGAGGATAGGACAGACGTGATGAACCAATAGGTCCCTTATTGTCCTTAAACCTTATTTTGTGTATCAGCGGTAGAATTTTTTAAGGAAAAATATACTTCGTATACCAAACAAATCAGCAGTGAGTGATTTTTTTTCTGTTTATACATTTTTATTATATTATTTTCACCGGTTATTATTTAGCAAACGCGGCAAAAAATACGGTGTACAAATTTTTTTTATAAAACCAAACCAAGAACAAACTCGTTTGTTAGTGAGAATAGAAACTCCATGACGTAATACATATTGTCTCCATTCTTCAGAGTTGAACCAAATTCTATTGGCAAATGAAAAAAAAATACTGTTAAACGCTAAACTACAAACACACAGCAAATAAATCACATAAGATAAACCACACGTGAAATATGCGATGCTGGCACCCACTGTTATTTAACACCAGCTTTCATCAGACCTGTAATATTAAAACGTTAGCCAATGTTCAGACTAGCCTTGAAACCGCTCTACCTTATAATCCCATGGTTTTGTCCAGGATAAATATCGTCCCCATATTACTGGGATAATTGTACTGTGAAAAGAAAGGAAAGCCAATGTAAATCAATAGCTGTCGAATCAGATTTGCAGCGTATGTGTATAGGCTACCCTTTTTTTACCAAGTTTATATTTACATTAAGAAACAGTCCTTTCTAAATTACCATTGAGTATATTTTCTGAGAACCTTCTTATTTTAGAGTTATTAATCGGTATATATATATGAAAAAACTTATTGATTCGAAAAAAAATCATTACCTTTGATGTGACTATTATACTATTGTTATATATTTATATCTCTTTGTGTGTACTTGCGTTTGTCTATTTCCATGTGTACTGTCACTATTTGTACTTCTCCTCTAAATCTTAACCCTAAAAGGTAGCTTGCTCAAAATTACAATACACATATTTGAGTAGAAATATGTACACTATAAGGATTATATAATGAAATAAAAGGTATAAACATATAATATTGTAGACTAGGCTTATGGCTTGGTGTGTATGCAACTAAATAAATATGTGTTATATATGTTTTTTTATATAAAATAGCCATTCATGTCAGTTTGACATGGATTGACGAAACAATGTTATGATGACTTTCTCCAAGATGTATAATATTTCTGTTTTCATATGATAATCTGATATAACATCAAATCTCTTTTGTCTTCAGCGATTACATATTTGATTGAGGTATCTGAAATAAATTAAGGCTTAAATTGCTAAAATATTTACATAAACATGACTTTGTAGGTAAATAGTTTTTCTAATGTATTTCTTTTTGTAAATTATTTGTGTAAATACTCATCATGATAAGGTGTTCGAACTTCCAAGGTGTGTAGAAATCAGAAGTTCGCGGTTTTATATTATATGTTGTTACATATATACAGTCTTGGCTAAAATGTTTGCATACTGTTCTATATTGAAGTTATTTGCTACATGCATGGAATAGTTATTGCGTAAATACCCGAGTAGTAACAGAGAAGGTAGTGTAGGATCGGACAAACATGTACGAGTTGTTATTCTAGTCTGTATAAGTTGGTTTCAGCATTTGTTCGTTATATCACACATACACACTTGTTTTATATAAAAGGGTGTGCTTTTGGTTCAATCTTTTTCGAAACAGTTTAACGCTTTATTCAGAAAATTTCTTTGTACTCGATGCAGCGTCATTGCCAGAAGAGTAGAGTACCCTCAGTGGACTGTATCTAAAATTCTCAAATGTCATGTGACTACAGGAAACGTTGTTCCAGGAAAGTTTACCGAAATGAAAAACTACTGCCCGTGTTTTGATTAGGTTAACGTCCAAGTCGAAAGAAGTATTGCAACACCTTACGACAGGAATGGTATGAACACATTCGTTCCAGGCTATCCAAAAGAACAGTGAAAAGAGGACTGACCAAACAAGGTTATTTTTATTTTGAAAGAATTGTTATCTGCAAAGCAATATTAACCAGAATTCAAATCCTTCACTGTGTTACTTGGCCAAGACAGCATGGCAACTTACAGGTAGGACACTGGCGACATCTCATATTTTCAGATGAGTCCTGTTTCCGGCTTGTTTAAGCTATGGTAGGATTTGTTTTCGCCGTTTGCCTGGAGAACAGATGAGGAAAAACTATCTTTCCCACAGGAGGTAGTGCAGTACATATTTGGGCAGCTATTCATCATGGTGGAAAAACTGCTTTTCATATCCTCCAGGGAAACATAAAAGGCGTCTTCTACAGGCATTACATAGAGACGATATTTCTGCTATATGCTAAGACAAGGTTTGGCAATAACTCTGTGTTCTAGGATGACAATGCCATCGTCCACAATGCACGTATTCTACAGGATTATCTCGACCAGGAAGACATTACAAGCATAGTCTCCAAATTGTAATCCCATTGACCTTCTTGCTTTAAGCATAAAGCTACACAACTGGCTATCTGAGTAGTGTCCATCTAATGGACTGTGCTTGAATTTTAATGTTATAAGCCCTCAAGCCTATCGCTGAGGCACACTAATGGAGGTCTATAGTGAAATAAATTTATTTCAGCTTCATTAAAACAAATTAATTAAAGATATTAATGTTAAAAAAATCAAAGACAAAACACATGTTTTGTAAATAAACATGTGAAGATTTTTTTCTTCGTTTTTCTTTTGGATCATTTGATAAGTTTAACGTTATAAAAATAGCTCTTGTTTTAAATAATGTCACTAGATGGCAAGCTGCAGCTTAGTTTAATTTCTCATGTTACCTTTTGTAAACGGTGAATATTTTCTTATCTTTTTAAGTCTCATTTTGAAAATATTATAAAAAAATATCATGGCATAATAATTAGTTTTTTTTATTGCCCGTGTTATGATTTAACCTTGCAAATGCATCAGAAAGTTTCTGAAAAATCTTGAGCTTTTTCACTTTTTTGCTACGAATTCGCTTCTGAAAATATTTTGTGTCTTTACCAAATATTTGCAAACACAATTAATAATACTTTGAGCACTGTAATTTTCATATTTTTTTCTATTATAAGATTCTGAAACAAGCAGTTACAGATAAATGGTCGTATCTTTTTCAAATCTGTAATTTTGCAACTTGAAAGGCGGTCATTTTTTTACTATCAATTTTCGAACTGATATTGTTTATCTTGTGGTAAATAAATATATGTATGTGTATGAATACACCAATTTTAGTTGAAGCTTGTGGTAAATAAATATATGTGTGTGTGTATGAATACACCGATTTTAGTTGAAGCTTGTGGTAAATAAATGTGTGTGTGTATGAATACACCAATTTTAGTTGAAGCTTGTGGTAAATAAATATG
>NW_013667029.1:220364-239583 GCF_000517525.1 Limulus polyphemus
AAAATTAGGTGTTTATTACTTGTGACCACTCAGTGTATATATTCATTAAACATGTAATTTGTTGTTATTTATCTCAACCATTATCATCCTGAGTAATTCCAGATATTGTAATTTTCTTCTTTTAAGTGAAAATGTATCGTATTTGCTTTGTCTCTTGCTATTGAAGGCAAACAACAATACAAAATCCCATATATATATATATATATATATTACCGTGATTTATATTCCAAGCCTGATTTCTATAGTCTTGGTTTCATTATATAGCTTGAAAGAGGCTAGACAGCTAGAACGTAAAAACAACGTAAAAAATAAATTGTTATACGGGTTTATAATTATTGGTATAAAAACTTAGAACTAATTAGCATACCACAGCTTTGTTTTCTTCCACAGTGTGCTGTATCTCTTGTACACGAAGAATAGTTTCTTTAAATACGCAATCAAAGTTCAATTTATACCAGAATCACAAAGTTGAAGCTCTAATTTTGTGCGAAAACGTTTTGCGATATGATTAATGTTTTACTTTTTTCAATTTAACTCAGATACGTTTGTTTTCGCTGATTCGTTTAGACCGAATTTACAAATTGAATTTCTGATTAATCATTTCATGTAAAACATTTAGATTGTATTACACTCTACAATGTATCATATTTGAAACATTTACGTTATTATCAATAATAATTTTTGAATCGTTGATTTGGAAGACTCGTATTTGTTGCTGTACTTGTAAACGTGGTTTATTTAAGCTTGCCAAGTTTTAACATAGGTTTCGTTCGTCAAATAAAATAGATGAGTCAGCTAAATTGATAATAATTGCGACGGTATTTTACAATCTTGTACATTCTACAAGGTAAGAGATATTATAAACACATTAGAGTATGCAACTGGCTTGAATTGTTACGAACTTGTATTTTCTATATTCATCCAAGGCGAATCTCGGCAAGGAAAGAATTAAAATGAAATTTCAGCTCAAAAATGCAATAGAAAACAAACTCATTTATGAGTGCTGTATCGCATGTTAAATTGTTTGTTTTGTAGTTATGCACAAAGCTACACAATGGGCTATCTGTACTCTGCCCACCACGGGTATCGAAACCCGGTTTCTAGTGTTGTAAGTCCGCAGACATACTGCCGTGCCCCTGGGGGGGGGGGGCGTGTTGTTAAATTGCGAGAAAATAGAGTTCATTCTGCACAGAAAAAGTGATTGGCTTTTTGACTGATTGTTTTCGAGCACAGCCACTGCGGGGAATCGAAACCTCAATTTTACCGTTGTCCCACTGGGGGAACCAGAAAAAGTGTAAAGTATGTTTTCTGTACGAAAGAAATATATACTGTTTCGATTTTGTTTCTTTGTTTGACTTTTAGAGCAAAAGCCACAGTAGACTATCCGCTGTGTCCATTGAGGGGAATCGGATCCCGGATTTTAGCGTTGTAAGTCCGTAAATTTATCGTTGTCCCACCAGGGGACTAATGTTTCGGTTTAAGGCAAACCAGGGAAATGTTGTATTATAGCTTTTATGCTGGTGGTATGATTACTAGGAGAACCTGATTACATACTTATGTGAAAAATTGTAGACAAACCTTAGAATATGGCTTAAAATTGTAAGAAAACTCAAAAAATAAAATTCATAACCTGTTTCTAGTTTTCTATGAAAATATTAAAAGTGCGCAAGCGTTTTCTAAAAGTGTCGTATTTTATTTTAAGTTTGAAAAAATAATTTGCTTGTTTCGGATATTTGCGAAAAGATACACAATGGCTATTTGCGCTAGCCGTCCCTGATGTTGAACTGATAGGCTACAGGGAGACAGCTAGCTAATCAACAGCAGCCATTGCCAAGTCTTGGGCTGCTCCAATAGAATAGTAAGATTTTACTCTCACTCTTATAACACGCACATTGCCCCCAAAGTAAGGAGAGAGATTGTGCGGCAGCAGGACGCGAACCATTGATTTTTTTTATCCACAATCCAGCATGCTAATCATTAGGACACATCTGTTCTGAAAAATTAGGTTCATATCTCAACGAAAGTCTGAAACCTGAGTCAAAACTTGACGTAAGACTGAAGTTAAAAAGGTTCACAGTACGAATAAAACATAAAACTTCTGTTAAAAGAAAATCTCAAAATCAAATTCACAGTCTAGCCTCAGACTTTTGAGAAATTTGAAACCACGATCACTACTTAACGCAAGACTTGTGTGACACTCCTAAACCAGGATCATCACTTATGTGTAAACTCAGAAAATAAGATCACAACCTGAAGTAGGACTTCTGTAACAGTATGTTCAAGAATTTGCTATAAAAGAGGATTGAGTACGTTATATTAAAATGATTTTGGAAACTCAATACGTTGCTGTCACCACGTCTAGTCATGATCAACCTGACCATAGCCTTGCAGCGTAGTTATCATTGCAAGAGGCTTTGTCGTAAAGCTGTCATATTCAAATAACACTATTCTTCCCTATACGCTTTCCATAACCCATCTAGTATATAAGGAAGATTGTTTTCTAACGTTCGTTTCATCAATCTGATCATAAAAAAAATTCATAGGCAATGTCTGGCGACTTGACAAGTATGTCTTCATATGGAGTATCATGAACACCAGTTTCATTCTCCATGTGCTTGAGACATGCAACAATTGAACAATATATCGTAGAAACACTTGTTCACATGTGATTTATGCCGTTTTTCAAGACAGAGATCTTGATTATGTTGCCTACTGTTTCCTGGGCCATATGGACAGCTTTAGTGACTGACTTTTGTATTCGTGAATTCTTACATATAAAACACCGCACTTTGCTTACAAAGGATGGAGTTACAGATCTCTTTCTGGATTATCCTGGGATCCTAAATTGATTCGTATTCCTTTATTTGTCAATGCTATTACATATAAGAGACTGTTACATACCCTTCCCCAAAACTATCAGTTTTTTGGGACATCACAAACGTTCCCAAAATGTGGTTCTGATATAATCCGTTTCTCCGCAACTTTATATCGATCGTGGTTTAAAAACACTATTAATATTACGTACTCAATCCTTTGTATTCATTGAGTATGATCTCTAAAAATTCATCATTTGAAACTTTTTTTTTATCCGAATTTTAAAATTAAATTCTTTATATCTGAAAATATTCAGAAAATGGAATTTGCGATTAGAATTGGGCAGTTAATTTTTAGTACAATAAGTATGGATTTTTCGTTTTGTTTTCCAGACAAAACTAAACAAAAACAACAACAAAAAAAAAACACAGAGAGTAAAAGTCACAGGAAAGAAAGCAGATTTTTTTTGTACGCCCACAGAGAGGAAAATAGCTGGCATTGAATTATTTTTTTCTATTTCATCTACGTGTCCTATTGTGTAGGAGATAACAAACATAAAAATCTCCATACAACTCGTAAAGCAGAAAAGCAAGGGAAATGCTTGTGGGAACTGACAATCAAAGTGATTGGTTGCTTTATCTCACCATGAAAGTTTCTCGGTGTAATTATACTAGTTAGTACCAGATATTGTAAATTAATATCGATCGAGCTAAATAATCAATTGAACCTACTAAAAATCAACCCTAGCTTTCCAAGCCGCAGGTGACGTTATCTTGTCGTCTCACGTAATTTGCATATACGTCAATACGCATTTAATTTAAGGTGAAAGACCTTCTTGAACATACATATTTATATATAAAGTTAAGTTTATACAGTATATAGTTTTGTTTCAAATCTATTCTATGTAGGTATGTGTAATTGACTCTCGAGAACTAATCAACTTTTTTCACACACGTATAGAGATATATTCCTCTATCTGTACCAAGTAAGATATTTTCTGCTGGTCTTTTTAAAAATTTCGGATGTAACTGGAATGACGATCAAATTGCCAGACATTTATCTATATATATATTTATATAAGTGAATATTGGGTGGTAGTAAAATGAGAGGTATGTCCATGTATCAATAATCAATAGTAATGCTAAAGTTAAATCTATATCCATATATCAATGACTGATAATAGTGAAATTATTTGTATTTTCATATATAAATAACATATTGTGATATCAACGATGGCATGGTGTCTAGGTACATGTATTATGAGTTGTTGTATAAACAGCAACTTGTTAATTTACGTATAAGTTACAAATTGTTGTATCAATAATGAATTGCCATACGAACAACGATATCTTTGTCTATATTTCAAAATCAAATTGTGCTAAATCAGTGGTTGAATATTGTAGCAACAATTACTAGTACATTTATGTATTCGTGACAAACTGTGAGAACAATACCGACACACAGAAGATGATTTACACTTCTTGGGAACGATGATTAATTAAGTTCGACATATTGGTACTGAATACTGTATTTTTCCTGACCCTGAAACGACATTTCCATTAGAATGAGATTCTTTGAAGAAAAGCCACTCTATTGTTTTCTCCCCTCTTTCTGTGCCATAAATCGAATAATGTTTTAGATCTGCTGCTTTTAAGTTCATGCTTAAGAAGACACAACCTGCACCAGGAGAGTCACAAAGATATGTGGTCAAACGAAATTACCATGATTCCAGTTTCTTAGGCAGTCTTTCTCCTGGAAGCAACCGTTGATTTCGAGATGTGATGGAAACCTGTATTATGTTAAAGGTACGAGGAAATAAGCACAGCGTCATCACAGTGGCTTTCCTTTCTAACCACAGTCTTGACTAGGGATGAGGGCGCTTATCCCGATTATCTTGGGATGTGTTTTTGGCAACTCATTGTTGACCTGAATGATTTTTGGTGCGACTTTTTCTCCTTCCTTGTCGAATATTGAGGACTTTCTTTTGAAAGACGTCTTGTCTAATGGTTCTATATCACTTATAAATCTCGCCAAAGAAAGACTTATATTCTGAAAAGTAGTTGCTTCCTTCTCCACCCCCCCCCCTGCTCCATTTATCAAACTAGTTTCACTAGCCCTGTCATCATGGCTTGTCTTTATGAGGGTCAGATCCCTGTTTATCACTTGATCTTAGTTTTAGTTCTAGTTCTATTCTAACATTCACAGGAAATTTGTAGCTATGTGTTTCCGTAAATTATCTTCTGTTGCTATTACACGCGCGCGCATGCATACACACACATATATATACAGGTATCGATGCTAGTTGAATTGTAATAACGGCACTATTCTTATAAATCAATGCCTTGATTCATTCTGTAATTTTATTTTTATACAAAAGTTCGTTAAGTAAAGAGAATTCAAACCTTTTGACATAAGGCATCCCCGAGGTGTCGTCGACTTCATTAAATTTGTTCTTTCAGAGTATTTTTTTTAACATAACTCAAAGGGCTGATCATGTACAATCTTCTGCTATCAGACTCCGGCTCAGTTACAATAGATTGCCCGGTTCCTTAAGTGCCCCGAGTATGTAGTTAGAAAGTCGCGCCATGAGTAAGATATATTATTAAAATACTGACGCTTCTCTTCAGCCCTGAGGAAGATAAAACGTTATTTCAACCTTTCACGCGATATTTGCCTTCACAACCTGATTAAGTTGAGAGTTGTCGATCAGAAGACGCCCCGGGCAACGACAACGGCAACATAACTCTTTCTTGGCAAGTTTTTGTGTACCAGAGTTAACTTTCTTTTATAATAAGACCGTGTATTACAGTTAGTAAACTTATAATACTTTGATTTATTTTGTTATTAAACGCAGAGCTATACAATGGGTTATCTATTCTCTGCTCATATCGAGTATCAAAACCTAATTTTTGGCGTTATAAGCCCTCAGACTTACTAATGAGTTACTGGGGGACGTTTATCCAAATATTAATAGACTGTTTCCAAAATACCATGAGGGCAGATTTCCATAAACATTTTGAATATTATTTTCATTTGTTTTTTACCAGATTATTTGATAAAAATCCGCCGTGAGACTATTTTGCATGTTAAGCCTATTTTCGGTTTGTTTTAAAGCGATTTTGATTTAGAATGTCAATGTTGAACTTGATTTTCTTTATTACAGCGAATATATTAAGGTGTGTATAGAAATTAAAGTTAGATTTTGAGGAACATTGCTGGGTTTATTAAACTTACACTTTTGACAAGGAAGAAGCTATAGAAGTGAGCCATCCTGTATCGCTAATGTTCTTTTGTGAATATCTGAAAAGAAGAAACTGTAGGTATTAAAGGCTATCAATGTTAAACGAAACTAACATCGGAACTATCTGTTATTTTGTCAAGTACGTACTTCTATATTTCCCCTAACAATGCTATAAAAAAGCCATTTACTTTCAAACAGACATCTGTATTGAAGTTCCTTTCACGTCGTATAGTAAAATAAAACAATGTTTTCATGTGATTCATAAATATGTGTGGCAATCTACTTACATTTATTATATACATAATAATCACATGTGTACTTAAAAAGTGGGTGTTTACTGAATATTTGCTGTCCTTATGAAGCGCTATTATAACGTTATTAACAAAATTCATATTTTATGCGCTTTCTTAAAAATGTACTGTACTTATCCCTTTCTTGTGAGGTCCAGCATGACCAGGTGGTTAGGGCACTCGACTCGCAATCTGAGGGTCGCGGATTCGAATCCTCGTCTCACCAAACATGCTCGCCCTTTCAGCCGTGGGGGCGTTATAATGTGACGATCAATCCGACTATTTGTTGGTAAAAGAGTAGCCCAAGAGTTGGCGGTGGGTGGTGATGACTAGCCCCTTCCCTCTAGTCTTACACTGCTAAATTAGGGACGGCTAGCGCAGATAGCCCTCGTGTAGCTTGGCGCGAAATTTAAAACAAAGAAACAAATGATTAGCTTCATTTTTATAAAGTAAAGGAGTAGTATAGGTAGACGTATCAGCATTTTACTAATTATATCTTTCTTTAGAACATTATTATCAGAGAATGTTCGTAAAGTGAATCCTCTTCATATTGATCGTTATGATTAGGTATTAAAATGATGAACTGTTTCTGACATTCGCGATTCTTGTAGATTGATTATATTACTTTTATAAAAAATATTAGGGATCTTTCTGAGAAAGTAGGTTTCATGTCATGTATTATAGACTAGAGCAATATTATATATATATAGATAGGTTTCATGTCATGTATTATAGACTAGAGCAATGTTATATATATATATAGATAGGTTTCATGTCATGTGTTATAGACTAGAGCAATGTTATATATAGCTAGGTTTCATGTCATGTATTATAGACTAGAGCAATGTTATATATATATATAGATAGGTTTCATGTAATGTATTATAGACTAGAGCAATGTTATATATATATATAGATGAAAAAATTCCTTATAAAGTCCACATTCACTTCTTATGTGATATTTACAGTATTATATCGTTTTACCCCATTATGATCACTTAGGTTCCTTGACCTATGACTTCCCTCGAACTTCAACCCCCTCCTCAACTTATATTACCTGTATATTTTAAATACAACATGAATTAATTATTCTATGAAGATGTTTTTCCATATGAAAAAGAAAACATAATTTCCAGCACATAAAACAATGGTAAAAGATGGAAAGAGTAAAGTCGAGGGTTTTTCTTTTCTTTTTTTTTTACGTTTTTAATAGTAAAATCCCAAGTCACCAAGTAGGACAGCGGTAAGTCTACAAACTTATAATGATAAAATTCGGGGTTCGGTTCCCCGATATGGACACAGCAGAGAGCCCATTGTGGCTTTGCTCTAAAGCACACACACACACACACACAAGACTAAACTTTTTTCAATAATATTAACTTAAAAGGCCACTATATTTAAATATATTTATAATATGTAGGAAATTCGCGTACAACTATAGTGATCAAACATTGTAAAATGACTATATGTAACTGATTTTTGCACACATACAAAATCTGAACGTCCGTCATTTTGATTCCGTTGGCTCCATTTATTTGAAATTGGTGTCTAGAAATATTATGCTTCTCAATGAGATATCATTTGAATAAGGGTATGAGGGTCGCAGGATCAAAACACGTCCCCGAACTATTTGTTAGTGAAAAGTAACCCAAAAGTTGGCGGTGGATGGTTTTGACTGGCTGTCTTTTTCTCTGATCTATCACTTAAAATTAGGGACGGCTAGTGCAGATAACCGTGAAGTAGATTTGGTTCAAGGAAATAAAACAAACAAACTTAGTGGATACTAAGTATGATACCTACTTTTGGTCACGGACCTTACCAGTCCTCTATTATACGTATTACAGAATTATTAATGTAGATCTCAGATAATTTTTACATATATCGTGGAAAGTCTTCATCTTGCTGCAATTAATACATGAATATATATATACATGAATTTAGGAATACACGCAGGTTCAAGAAATCAATTTAACACAAAAATACGTACTCTATAACCCGAGTTATAGTATATCGTATTTTTGTGTCACATGAATATATATATACTGTACTTGGAGTATAGCTTCTGTTACAAACACTAATAAGTGTAGAGAATATACAGTATATTATGTTCAACTGTATGCTATAATTACAGACGATTATTTCAGTCAGTTCAAGCTATTTTCACAGTTTAGGCAATTCTCTCAGCTAAACAGTCAGCAACTCAGCAAATAGCATAGTATTAAAGTATGATCTTTGACCAGTATAGTAATAATTCGTGTGTGACTCATAATAATGATATAGCACTTTCTTCCATGTTTCTAGTTGCTCATACAGTTGCCAGAGTTTACATTCTTTTTATTTTACGTTGTTCATCAATTTAAAAAAGTTATGTTTTCTCCTGATGAACAGCAAGCAATGCTCAAGCTAAATTTGGTTCGTTGATGTCTTGTTATATTTGATATGCATTCATTAATGGAACTCTCAGTAATCGCGTGAATTAACATTACAACTATAACTTTTGATTTCACAAGAGCATTATGCCCCAGATCAAGACATTCTACAAATAAATGTGCTCTCTCCTGCTGGTAAGGTAAACGCTCTCTATTTCCATGACGTTGACCTAGTAGTTCTTGAACAGTGAGGTTGTACGTTTGAACATTGTTATTCAAAATTCAGTAACTCCTTTTGGCTCTTTAAAATTCTTGAGACATCTCAGTGATATATGATATATTTCTACAGTAAATTTGCATAAAGTTACAAATAGTTTACACAGATTTACACAAATAGTTTCAGAAATGTTTGGCGAAGACTACAACTGCCAAAAATACATTCTTTGTTATGCACAAATTGTGTAAAGTGGAATTTAGCATTTTGCTCTTGAAAAGAAAATCAATGTTCTGATTCTACTGACATCATTATCCACAATGAATGGAATATATTGTTTCACCTAACCTAACACTGATGCATTAACCAACGAATATTTTAATGGCTAAAATTATTTTACATTATCTTTAGCCTATATAAAAGGGAACCGAACATAGTTAATGGAGAAGGCACTGATACAGGGTGGAGAAAGTGACCACAAAGAAGTTTATAACATGGCACATAATTAGGAGATAATATTTATTTCTTATTTGTATGTTTGGGCCAGAGTACCACTGCTTCTGCCTTAACATAATTTGTAAAAGTTATTCCTACTAACTATATGTCTGAAGAATGCCACATACAACTACATTAGAAAACACCTCCCTCCTTCAATTTCGGACCTGCTTGTATTAAAGTGCTGGTATACCACACTCAGATTCTAAGCAATAACCTGAAATATAGTGCAGAATACTCAAATACAACTACAAACCACATAATATGAGCTCTGTCTTGTAATCAGAAATATCTGGTGCACTACATATCCTTAATAACATATTGCAAAATTTATTCGAGCCTTCTCAAGTTTTGAAATAAGTATTGTCTGGCACAACCTTCAGTAGCCACATGAAAAAGTTAATGAATGAACAAGCAATACTTTCTTATAACGTGTATAGATATCCACCTGTACATGGCAATGGAAATGCATTGATGAAACTGCATTTCTTTTGTAAAGTTCACACAGAACATTTGATTATCTCTTTTCTCTCTCTTAGAAGTATTATTAGTTAGTTATACTTCACTCCGAAGTTTGCATTAATCATCAATCAACACTTGACCAATCTCAACACTAGCCATATTAGCTTCATTAGACACATGGTCTTGATATATTGGTGATGTTTGTTTTACCATCCATTTATGTGTTTTAATATACATAGGTAAGTTTCATCAGCAACTATCCAAGATCTTTCTGCTAATCTGTATTTAGATTGACTACAAAATCTTCAACTAATGACCTCAGACATACCAGAAATTGTATATTTGATTACTTTTTCTTCATATGCAATACCAACAATCGTCTCACATGGTAACATACCCGTTACCATCATTACAAATAATAACTGGAATATATCTAGCTGTTATGTGGTATGTGAAAAATACCAGATGTTTCTTTATATTTTATCTCGAAAAGTGTTAACCTTTATTTGTCTTTGCACATAAGCACTTTGGACAGATGTGTTCATTATTGAAGTGAATTGGCCTTATTCTTTGCCATTTAGGTAGGGCGACAAAACAGTGATTTCATGCATTTCATTTAATAACTTCCAAACTGTAACACATACACTAGCAGAATGAAATGTACATACGCACGGGGTCATGTGTAATGGATTTCTATAGTATGCAGGTGGTACCACTGCGGGCACTACTTACGTTAGTTGACGTCATATCTGATGTTGTTTACTCCTTATGTAAGCTAACAAAGCCGTTCGATGTGTGAGATTGCCTGCAGAGATGCCTTAAAAAGAGTTTCGTTGTTTTTCTATCCATGTACGTTTGTGTGTGTATTACAGTGAGATACTTAATTGAAAATGTTTGTTTGTTTGTTTTGAATTTCGCGCAAAGCGACACGAGGGCTATCTGCGCTAGCCGCTCCTACTTTAGCAGCGGAAGACTAGAGGGAAGGCAACTAGTCATCACCACCCACCGCCAACTCTTGTGCTACTCTTTTACCAATGAATAGTGGGATTGACCGTCACATTATAAAACCCCCACGGCTGAAAACGGCGAGCATGTTTAGAGGGACGGGGATTTGAACCCGTGACCCTCAGATTGCCAGTCGAGCACCCTATCATCAGTCTTTGTCTATATGTTCGAAAACAGTACTGTCAAAATATATATACACAAAAAAGCAAACGCAATTTTAATCCAGAACACATTTCATGACTGGCTCACGTGTATTGTAAATTTATCGTTTGGAACTTAATAACCTTTGTATGTATTTGCTTATTTTCCTCTCTTGGTTATAACGTATATGTTTGTTATGTAATTACTGACAATGGTAATATTTAGTTTATCAGTCATAAAATTGAGTTAGAAGAAGCAAGACCTCTGTTATAAATTATGCCATTATTATGTAAATCAGACTTTTGATCATGAGTCATCTGATGTAAACTACAAGTAATTGGTCATTCATCTTACGCTCTATGTATAGTGATCTCACAATTTATTGTCTCGGTTGTTGCTTTGAAGTAAATAACAAAGTCCAAATGCGACGAATGCACGTTGACCAATCACAGCAGGCTGTTGCGAATTGGCTACAAGTGCCTGAAAGTATCCCTATCAGTAAGTGTAATCGCTTTCAAGTCAATAGTGTAGTTGTTGTAACACCTAAACAAGACAGACTGTCATCCACAACACAAACAGACAACCGCTGTTTATATATTCTGCTCCAAAATTGAATTAAATGTTCGCAGTTGCATCTAAAAACCATCTCAGTGTATAGCAGGTTAGAAACGGGCTTTACAAATTGGTCTTTACAGCAGACGTCAAACATAGCAAGGCACAAAATAACTTACTTACAGTATAAGACACAACATACTTGCACTTTGCAGTGTTCTCGGGAATACATTCAATGGATCAGCGGCACGTGGAACAATAATCTTTTTCCAGAGCATACATGCTTCATCCTACAATCGGACAAAAGACATATACCCATTAAAGTAGAACCTGGAAGCAATATACAACCTCGTTTTTGTACGAGAACGTGGCGTATATAGCGATGGCGGAAGCATGGTGTAGGCAGAAATAAACAATGATGGACGTACCCACACTTCGCCTTATGAAGATCATATCCTACAACTCTTTGTTTTGCACATTTCGCCCTGAGTTCAGGCTAATGAATTAATACCTCACCAAACTAGTCGATACGTTCCTTGAAGAAGAGTGAATGACAGAATGGAGTGGTCTCCAGTCGAATCGAGAATGCTTTTGGGAGACACATTTCATTTCTTAAAAGGACTATTAATCCACTTTTTAAAGAGGAGAGGTCGAGAAGACTTCAGGACCTTATTGGCACGTTGACTTGCTGATAGTGGTACTCTCCCCCAGTGGTTCAGTGGTAAATTTGAAGGCTTATAACGCTTAAAACCGAGATTCGACACCCGCGGTGGGCAGAGAACAGATACCCCATTGTGTAACTTTGTGTTTTACAACAAATAAAGAAACAAACATACTTCCCAGCGGTATAAATATGAATCTCTAAAATCTATCGTTTAAAATTTAAGGCTACTAATAAACTTAATTCTGAACAATAAAATAGAACACTCACAGACAGAAAGTAACTATCACGCAATTTCTCATCTTTCTTCGTTATAAGTCAACATAGTTAAACCTCCCATAAATGTTGAATCTTGCTACGTTATGTACATTTTCAGATCAGTCATCTTAGAGTAAATTCTGTAGGTGCTCTCTTTGAAATCGGCCCTGCATGGCCAGGTGGTTAGGGCGCTCGACTCGTAATCTACGAGTTGCGGGTTCGAATTCCCGTCACACCAAACATGTTCGCCCTTTCAGCCGTGGGGGCGTTATGATGTGACGGTCAATCCAATATTCGTTGGTAAAGGAGTAGCCCAAGAGTTGGCGGTAGGTGGTGATGACTAGCTGCCTTCCCTCTACGCTTACACTGCTAAATTAGGGACGGCTAGCGCAGATAGCCCTCGTGTAGCTTTGCGCGAAATTAAAAAAAAACAAACAAAAACAAGAACAATAACAATTGATTTTGTAGTACTTGTGCTTTGTAATCACCTTCTGTTTTACCATACACATTGTTTATAGCTACAGAATTACAATATATTTAATATTGTTTTATTATACAATATGTTTGAATGTCCAATAAATAGCATCAATATAAAGTCTCAATTGTAGTGGTTTTTATACCTTCATTAACTTTCTGTAGAGAAAAATTAAAATAATCATTCAAAATTGTATTACATAAAACGAGAAAAATAGCACGTATCTGTTTTTATAGTATACGTACAGAAACTAGCTACTTTACGAGGACTCGTTCAATCTGGACCACTTGGCAAATGGGAAGTTAACTCCAAAGATGCTGAATTGATTGTGGATCTAGTGATTGTGCTAGCCAAGGAAAATGTCTGAGTTTTCCTGATACGTCTCTATTGCTGCATCACAGTCTCGGAAAAAGTCCTACCTTTCAGTTTTAAGAATACGACATTGTAAGATGTATATAATTGGCAGTAAATCATGTACTCTCTGAAAAAGAAATCACAACTGTTTCCACGTTCATCGCATCATTCAACCATTTCCAGTAGCTTTGAAGTGTTGAAACAACACAAGCAAAGTCGAGAGACTGATGGGTTTTTTTTTTCTGTATCTTTATTGTACCTGTTACACAGAAAAAGGTGAAACGCCATTCAGACCGCATCACGTCCACAAAACTGTCTTTAATCTCTACTCAATCTGTGCTTTCATTTTCTCAACTGATATAAAAAATTGACAAGTTATTGGTTGTCATATGGTCGTACTTATAACGAATTTGATTGGTTCACTAAAATATTGCCAAATCCTGATTATTATTGAGGAAGCTCATAAGGTGGGAAAAAAGTCTTATGCCTGTTATGTACAAACCTGCACAACCGTTTATTGCCTCAGTTAGTCACAAATGGTTCGGGCTACAACCGTTTATTGCCTCAGTTAGTCAGAAATGGTTCGGGCTACAACCGTTTATTGCCTCAGGTAGTCACAAATGGTTTGAGCTACAACCGTTTTTGCCTCAGTTAGTCACAAATGGTTCGGGCTACAACCGTTTATTGCCTCAGTTAGTCACAAATGGTTCGAGCTACAACCGTTTATTGCCTCAGTTAGTCACAAATGGTTCGGGCTACAACCGTTTATTGCCTCAGTTAGTCACAAATGGTTCGGGCTACAACCGTTTCAAAGTGACAGACATATTCCTTTCAGGTGCCCAACAGTGGCACAGCTTTATGTCTGCGGATTTTCAACGATGGAAACCGTATTTCGATATCCCTGGTGGGCAGAGCACAGATAGCTCATTGTGTAGCTTTATGCTTAACTTGAAACAAACAAACAAACCTTTTTGGTTGTCACTATTGATAGATTCTGACGACAGATGCTTTTAAATACAAAGTCGATGAGATAGACTTTGTAACAATGGTCCAGCTAGACAGACTCTCACCAACAAGCCCCTTCGAAATTTGGAGACCCTTATTTTTATAAATTGTTTGCACACTAATCATGATGTGACTACATCTGTGAATTTAAATCTGTTTTGAATATACGAATAAGTGGAACTTATATACAGTACCCAATGTACACTAATCTAGTAAAGAATTATTTTATGTTTATGTACGCTCGTCATTATTCTTCAATTTATTAATCCACCACCACCATTCAAAATTTTTTCTAAGGGTTTTTGCACAAACAAGAAATATTTTTATAAACCAGATATTTTTATTACAATTTTCACAGATTTTACGCCGCAGTAATACTCTTTTGTAGAATTGTAAACAAAAAATACCAATCTGTATCGGAGTTATTCCTGCACTCACTATAATGGTGCTGTCTGTGCAGTTTTCCAAGAAGGTGTTACTGGATAACTCATTTCCAAATAACAGTTTCGTGAAAAATACATGATCCACAGCTTTTCATTTTCTCAATTTGTATAGGTTAATGATAGTTTATAGATAAGCTATTTAACTTTGTCTTGCGCGCCTTACCACTGTTTGAGTATTAGTGTATTGTATTTACTATCCGACAGAATAATTTAAATGTCTAAGACAATTTTTTTAGTAGATAAGAATTATTGAAATAATACCTATCTCCATCTAGGGAATACAGACTAATCAAATAATATGAATTTTATATCGGAGGAAGATTTTAAGATTCCTATAACGTAGTTTGTTGTAGTCTTCTTGTGGTAAGTTTACAGATTTACAATGCTAAGATCCAGATTTCAATTCCCCCATGTTTAACAGAACATAGACAGCCAAATGTATAGGTTTGGTGCTAAAGTAAACAAATAAGCTTGCTGTATAGTTTCATATGAAGGCAGTGTAAATATTTATGGACTATCAGATAAGTTTATCTTATTGGGCTATTTAGCATTAAACGAATGCTTCCTAATTGGGTTAAATTTCAATAAAATATCATTATCTTGCAATAAAGGGAAAATAGATTCCGAAAATTAATTCCCAAAGATGCTTCACAAAAATTGATATACGTGATGAAACAGCATTTTTACGTGCAAATGGTGTCACCATATCTTAGAATACGAGAGATAGGAAGGGGCTTATGGTGCCCATATGCGCCATGTTCTCTCGTAAATTTTAGAAAATTGTAACACAAATGTGATATTTCTGAAAACGAAATGCTCAACTTGTTTTGGTTCTATAGTTTGACATATACCGTCTTCTCTTTCAAGAGATGTACTTTGTCTTTTTTAGTTGTTTGTAATTAAGCACAAAGCTACACAATGGGCTATCTGTGCTCTGCCCACCACGGGTATCGAAACCCGGATTCTAGCAGACATACCGCTGTGCCACTGGGGGCTTGTTTTTTTTGAAGGCCTTTTTTGTGTTATTAAGAGAACAGTTTGTAATTTTTAATTACCTGTAGATTATTATTTTCTTTTATTGCTGTTAGTTTATTATTATATGGATATATTACTAAATTGTTTTATTTTTGACATTTATGGACATGTATTAAGCTTTAAATACGCAGTTTTTTTTAATCTTCTTTCTAAGAAATATAAGTAATTGTACATTGTTTATATAGTTATGTGCTGAAGCTCTTCTGTAAAGTATTATAGAAGTATAATCTTCAATACAAACTGTTCAGTTTATAATTATATTTGAATATTACATATATAGTTATACGTACGTAATTTTCAAACACATTTTATGTTTTGGTTAATATATATAGGCTTAACTAAAAAGGATGACCAGGTATGTTTCATCTTGATAGATTAGAATAGGTATTCCCAACCTGAACGACAACTTATAGGTAAACGTTCAGAGAACCTATTCCACGTATATCAGCTCCTAATGTTGACCAAAGAGAGAGAAACCAGCATCAGCATCCACTACCGTGAATATTTTTCCTTATCTTGGAACCAAATAACAGGATTGACTGTCATTTTTACAACCCGCTCGCAGCTTATTTTACGTAGCGTGTTTAGCGGCATTACGTCTCGAACATTGTACTGTTTAATACGCAACCGGAAACATTAAACACAAGACCACGTTCGGCCATCTTGATCGGTCTTTTCAAGTTGAAATTATAATATATCAGGAATTTAAATAACTGTGAGGCTCTTACGATGATTAAAACCACGCGCCCTACAAAAGAATGCAACGTGTATGTTACATCTAAATGTTAGTGTCATCTATATATACATTTCTCTTTTTTGACACTTAAATTTTCAATGTCTTATAACGACACGCTTAAATTGTTGAATATGATGGTATACATTCTAAAATGTTCGAACATTCACGTTCAAGAGCTGCTTCAATGCTTTTTTCTTAAGTTACAAAATATATTCCAAAGATTAGAAATGTAGGACAGATATCATATTTAGATTTAATATTTTGAAGAACAAAGGACAAGTAAGTAACTGTTTTCATTAGGCATGGTTGTAATCCCATCATTAACCTCGATCTTTGATAAGTAGCACCGGTTTGTAGCACGTGGCAGTACAGTAGCATATTTACATTGATTTGTGACTAATAATCCATGAACACATATAAGATTTCCAATTTGTTCTTTCCACCAAACTGTCTGTGGACTTTTTTAAATACAAATTATACGCCACGCTAGGAATTATGTTACACACTTGAGCAAAATTCGTTCATTAGGCTTGCCTGAACTGTTAAGACTGGTACATTATAATTAGAAGAAAGTACATGTAAAAATACAACACGAGAAAAGTGTTTTTGATGTTTCACTTGCGAACAACTCCACAGATTGTTGCTAATCTGCAGGATTTTCTGGTCTGTAGAATAAAACAACGATTACATGTCACATCTGTTTAAGTGTCAACTTAGAAATTCCAACACGTATGTTTTTATTCCTTAGCCTCTTTTATTTTTATTTTTTACGAAATAGTACTTAGGCGCAAGCAGTTCTGTCGTCAGGACTTTTTTATTAGGCGAGGGAATCAATAGGTAATTAAACTTCAAGAACCATCATAATGTAATACCTGTTTAATGATGGCACAAGTAAAGGAAAATGTATGTAAGGATATTGTTTAAGCGGAATAATGTTGCTGGTGTAATTCATCATTCTACAAATTATAGTATCAATATTTTATAGCGATCTAATTATTAAAACATTGTTTTCGTGAATTAACGGAAGAAATATGATAATCATTACTGCTTACAAAACTGGCGGAAGCTGGTATCAATCGTAACTTATATCACTCGCCGTGTAAAGTCAGAATCTGTTTACTGCCTTCTTGCTTATGTGTATGATATTCTAAATATCTTTGCTCTAGTGTAGAACTCATCCTACGAAACTACAGTTTCTATGAGAAGTGAAAATTTGAACCACGTTAATGAACGGTGAACCATTGTTTATTTGTCATACTCACACATATATACATGTATTGATATTTTCATTCAATGATTAGTCGTTCATACTAGCAGTAACACAAGAACTTAACTTTTTTTTTTCATATCAACACATTCATTTTTCGTTGTAGTATTATAGTTTTTGTATTGAATAGAACATGTAATCCTGAGAATTGGACTTTCGAATACGTAGATAAATAACCACAATGGTATTGTGATTAGTGTTGTCTATCAGTTTGTTTGTTTCTCAAAATATACTAAAAATATAAATATATAGTGTCGTTAGTCTTCGCACGTTGTTCATAGTGACAAACAATTTGGAGATTGAAAGTTCAAGATCATAACTATTGCCAACACACAACTAAACCGTTATGAACTGAGTTATTAATACTTATGAGATGATTTATATTTTACTTGGGTTTTGGAGCCAATAAGATAGAGTAGAAACTACTCGCCTTACCATCTAAATAGGAATGGAACATGAATCTTCAATAATAACACATGTGTTAAACCGCCTGTTAGGAACCCGTAGGGTTCATGTTCGGTCGTCCCTAATTTTGAACTATACCAGAGGGATGACAGCCAGTTAGTATTATCCGCCGCCACAAAGTCTTTTGTCCGACTCCTTGAGCAGGATAATAGGGTTGATTGTCACTTTTATAATAAAGTTAAATGTTACCTAATTTGTCATATAACTTATTAATCTTTTAAAAACAGTGTTTAGGTTCAGAATTAAAACATTTTCATTGTAGATTTCACTCGTTTTCTATACCAAGTGTCATTTTATAGTAATCCTTTTAATGAAAGCCCCGATTTTCATCGTTTTTGTTACGTTTTAACTCATTATTTGGTTACATAGGGTACTATTACAAGTCAGTATATAGATGACAAAATTAACACCAGAGGGACCACTCCCGCTTTAAGGTTTGTTTGCTCATTGAATTTCGCTCTAAGCTACTCGAAGGCTATCTGCACTAGCCATCTTTTATTTTGAAATGATCAACTAGAAAAGAGGCAACTCATCAACTCTATCTACCGCCAAGTCGTGGGAATCTCTAATTCAATAATGGGATTTGATTGTAACTCTTATAACGCACTCACAGTCCCATAGTGCAAAGCGCGATTTTTTATTTTATTTTGGTGTTAAAGAGGCACAGTCCGTCACGCTAATCGTTAGACTGTATTCGGTTCCGGCTCTAAAACATTTATCTTATTATCTGAACTCAGGAGAGCTTGTTGTAGAGAGTTACTGTGAGTCGTATTGCAAATATTACGTCACGTGGTTCCAAACTGTTAATATCATCTTAAATCACAGGTTTTCTTTAGCATGGAGCGTTTACGTTTTTTTTTCCTTTACAAATGCCCCCCAGTGGCACAGTGGTATGTCTGCGGACTTACAACGCTAGAATCCGGGTTTCAATACCCGT
>NW_013667029.1:239784-246829 GCF_000517525.1 Limulus polyphemus
TTCAATGCCCGTGGTGGGCAGAGCACAGATAGCCCATTGTGTAGCTTTGTGCTTAATTACAAACAAACAATCCTTTACAAAGATTATGAACTTATGAAATTAATTACGGGTTCTGATATTTCGGTTGAAATTTTTAAAACAATAGCTACGAGACATATTTCAGACTTCAAATTCTAGCTATAATTTTGAAAGGTGTTTTCATTTGTTTCACTGTAGTTATGTAGACGTTTGCAGGTTAATTTTAGTCACAACGAATAAACATATATGTACGGACAATGTTAATCAATAACACCGAGTACGAGCGTAATATACTCTAAATGTTTGTGATCCAATGAAATTAAAATATATGAGAGCTTACTTTTTTTACAGAATCCTAAATTAAAAGCCGTTTACGTAGTGGCTAATATTGTTTATAAGATTTTGTTTAACTAACTGGAAAATGTTGCTCTATTTCAGGAAAACACGGCACAAGACTTCTTGGCACTCGAAGAAAAAGAAATTCACTAGACATTTACCTCTGGATATTTGCAATGGAATGTTTACAGAATGCCGATTTTGTTTCTCCATTAGCTTTCAAGTAAATCGTGACGACACCAACCTCTACTTTCCTGGTGGAATTTCATGTACGTTAACTCTAAGACAGTGAGTACACGAGAACGGGCACGAAAAACTTTGTGTGGTGGCCGACCAACTTATATTCTGGAGCTGATTCAGGAATGTCGTATAACATAGAAGGAAGGCCTGTAGAATATCATAATTAAGCTATTGAACTGATAAAAAGTATAAGAGGGGAGGTAATTGATTAAAGAAAGTAATAAGACGAACAAAGAGAGGTACTGTTTAGGTGATTTTTTTTGTTTGCGTGGAAGTTCCCATCTTCTACAGAACAATGACTGTTATTTAAACTCAGTTTTCTTTATTGAAATTAACAATATATTGAAGAGGCAGAACAAAAAACATCGCTGTGTTCTTAATCACTCTCGTCATATCTTGTTCAAAGAAAAGCGAAATTACTTCATTTAAATGGTTATTTAATTACTAAAAACCAACTTGAAGATCTAACTTGCTCTGAGTTCCTGGCTCAGTACGCGCTTGACATTTGTAACGTCATAAAAATGAATCAGTATGCCAGGTATAGACCCGTTATTAATAGGTGCTCTCTAGAAAATATGCGCAAAGGATATTGTTAAACATAAAAATGCCATTAGAAGTCTATTGTGGTTGTGTTAAACCATATTTAATATATATTAGAATCATGATTCATTTGGCATTTGAATTTAATTAAGTTACGTAATAATTTGAAAAGCAAGCATAATATTGAATGGAGCTAAAACCAAGTGATACGATTACAGATAAAAAATTAGCATAGAATGGATGAGGATCTGTGTTTCGTAGGCATTGCTCTATGACAAGGTGGTATTGAATTGGTGTTTCGAAATAGTGAAGTTAGTGGTAGAGGCCGAGATCGATGACGTCATTAAGTGCCAGAGAGCTCACGGTTAGCGACAAACGAGACTTCAAGTCGAACCTCCAGAGCAAACCAGTCACAAAAGAGTGAAGGTTTAGAGTAAGCGCCACTCAAGGTAACGGCTGCCAGTGTAAAATATCCACAAAACGCGCAAGTGCACGAGAAACGCACGTCTGGACTGTTTCAGATGTCAGAACATGAGGAGCAGAATGTATCGTGATCAAGTTCTGGGCAAGTGTTCGAGTCCTTTTGTACTTCACAAGTTTGTAAGCTCTTGATTAGCGTGAACGAAAAGTGTAATAATTGTCCAGTCGACTGTGAAAACACGGATAAATATATATACTTTAAAATGAAAACCTTGATAGCATAAGGAGTCACTTCGAACGTAGTTGTGAAATTAGCAGTCATCGAAATCCAGGAGTTTAACGACTTTAAAATCAACAGTGTAATGTTGCTACTGTGTAGCACTAAGAGTACACATTGTGACCATATCAGTGTACCAACAACTTAAATTTCTGGATGGCTTTGTCTTCAAAGTGAAAAAAAAACAAAACATTCTGATCAATTTCCCTCTATAAATTTTATTGATCTTAGACTAAACATTATGTTGATAATGATGATGTTAAAGAAGGATGTCATTCAATGAAAAAATATTTAGAAATGTCTTCGTCAGAACTACGTAATGAGTTTAAGGTTATTGGAGTAGAACGCAGTGAAGACAGCAATGTCAGTGTTAATGAATGGAAAAGTGTAAGGTATAACTCAAAACTCAAAAACTCGAAAATGTCTAAATCGGCGTTAAAAAAACATTCTATTCGACCTAAAAATAAAGAATTACGAGTTACATTTAGTGAAACTGTAACTGTGTTTTCAGAAGAGTTCTCCAAGCCGCAAATAGTAACTATAAGTCCAACAGATTTATCTCTCAGTGATATGTGCTCCATGTACGAGCCTCCACCCCAGTATCAAGACTGGCTGGATCTTAAGCCTCCCACCGAATATCGAGATACAGTGGAGGACATCACCATAATTCTAGAACGAGAGTTTGGTTCAGTAGTATTAAACTCAGAATCATTGAAAGGAAATGCCTTTCAGGTGGTCAACAATAATTGTGATGTCAAGGAAAGGTCAAATGGAGAACTTACAACTGTCCATGCGTTAAGTGGAACGGTGAAGACCTCCGATATTACTGAGACCCAAGCTGACATTCTTGGCCAGCCCATTACCATGGAAATATTAGCAATTTGTGATAATGGTTTAGACGTAGAAACAGAGGACAAAAATAAATGCGTTACTTTTACTGGAGCAAAAGAAGAGAACATGATTTCCGAAATCGAAAACAAAACCGTTGTTTTTCAAGTTCCGGAGAACATTTCGGCTTTAAAATCGGATAATACGAGTTCTCATGATAAAAGCCGGTCGTTAGAGTCGATAACTCAAGAATCTCTTCCAGATGTTTTGCCTGGATTTGCGGAACTTGCTGTCCAGCCCTTAAAGTTAGAAAAGCAGCCTCCCGACCTTTCACTCTCTCTAAGGCAGTTCAGCGAGGACCTAGCCCACCCCAGGTCAGAAGATGAGGACTGTCAGGTACAGCTTGACTCCCTCATCTCTACTCAAGAGACAGACAGTGACTCTAGCGTCTCCTCTCAAGAAACCATCATTATGGTGAGTTCTGAGAAGAGCAGAGGCAACAAAAAACAGAACCGAATTGTAAGCGAAGATATAAGTGGGAAACTAAACAGATATTTAAACAGTTGTGTTCAAGATAGTGAGGATAGTAAACCAACTCTCTCCTCTTTATCTTTTAGTGCCGAAAGAGGAGATGAAGGAATTGAAAGGCTCTCTAAGGAACAATTTAATGGTGTCTGCAGAACTAGCTCCCAAATCCGTCAAACAATCGAAAAGAATGCTTTGCGTCGTAGGTTACAAAAGAAAACCAGAGCTCGGAAAAGGAATGTATTAATAGGCAATTTTAAATCAACTCTAAAATCAGACTCTTCATTAGTTGAAAAACTGAGGTGGTTGACAAGTGAAATACCAGAGGAACAAAATGGTGAAGAATTGGATGCGAAAAGAATAAATGAGTATTCCTCCGTTGACGTTAAGAATAATGATTTGAATGAAAATAAACAATCAGAAAACAAAATACTAGTAGCTGATCAATATTTCCAACCAACAGAACAACCACTCCCTACTATTATTAGAAAGAACCGTCAGATTCATTGGCAAAGGAGCTTTCAGAAGAGACCATCATCACTTGGGAAAGAGCTTTCTAGCAGGGAGGAAAGATTAGCTTCCATGATGGTTCCCAATGATGTTCGTAACTGGACAATAGGTTCTCGATACAAGAAAAATGAACTGAACGCAGTCACTAGAAACGGAGGTACTCATTCATTACCAGTTTCCTATAGAAACGGACATACTAGCCTATACAAACCATATGTTCCTCATCCAGGATTTCTACAAGGAACTAGAAGCGGTACTACATTCGATGAACTGGAACAATTTGTAAAAGAGGATTTACTAAGGATTGAACGGATCCGCAAACGATTTAGTTTATCTGAAGATTTGTCTTACGGGTTTTCACGAAGACCTTCAGTTAAGGGTATTCGACCACGTTTCGGTTCAACAACGGAGATTATGAAGCAAATGCAACTCCAACTTCAGCCGCCTGTATTGGCGAGCTCGAAAAACATTGAAAGTCATGAGACCTGGTCAAATTTTAATGTTGACAACGATAATTATTCACGATCATTATCAAAATGTTGTAATTCAGCGGTAAGTTTACCGAGAGTTACAGAGGAGGAAGAAGAAAATAGGCCAAACATAATTCCCCAATCATATAAAAAATGTGTATCGCCACAGCGTAACGACGTATATAACAGTGGAAGTGGTTTTCCAAACCATCAACAGGCGCAAAAAACACAAGAAGAAACCCATGCATATTTTTACAAAAATGGTTTCGCGCCTCATAAACAATTAGAAATATCAATGTGTAAAGAACAAAGATTTAACCATATCAAAAACGAAGGAGGAATACCAGAGAGCGCTTGTTCAACATCAAAAGTAATTTCAGATTTGGTGTGTCGCAGTATTCCCACTTTGGGGGAATCAAACCCTGTCGAAGAGACCGGTTTGATATATTATGCCTTAAACGTGTAAAGTCTGAGAATTTAAGAGATGGATGACTGAGTCGAACTCCAATTAACTGTGATATAAAGCATCGTTTAAAGTCGTTTAGGAGTTTAATTCTTCTTAAAAATCAGCTGTGGAAATAAATATCTAATACTTCAAGTGATCTTGAAATCAGAAGTGAAAATATTTCGATTTGTAAAAATCCGGAGATCGAGTATTTAACAGGTATATTTATCTCGGAAATCTTTGTTGAAATGTTTGTTAATACGATTTATTCTTAAGAGGTCGAGAAGAATACTGTTACTTATATAGTAGCTTATACTTGTATGTATATAGATGAACAACATAATTACAAATTGATACCAATCACTTTATGTTCCGATTTTAATTTACAAGCTCTGATGTCTGAGCCAAAATGTTCTTTATTCGATCTAAATATTTTTAATTGTTAGATTCACTTGCAAGAGAAAAGAAGACTGGTTTTTTTCATGTCCTATCAGCTGCAGTGAGTCAACTCAGTTTTGTTTCTGTGGAACTCAAAAAAGCTCAATTAAAACATCATTTTTAGTGTTTCAGGTAACACTTATTTATTTAGTATCTGTCACGGTTACACGTATAAAACATAGACAGAATATTGAATATTGTTTATAAGTAGAAAACTATAGGTATTTTCGATAGTTCATATTTTTAGTGTTCATTTCTATGTAGTTAACGACTAGTCCCTAATAAATTTTATCTGAAACTTATAATTCAGCCTCTTTGTTTATGTATACATATTGACTAAATATATGGCACTATTAAAATTCAATTTTTCCAAATTTCAGCCTTAACAATAATCTGTTCACTGAAAATATGGTAGGTGAACATTTCGGCTTGAATGAGTCAAAGGTCCAATTTTAAGGTCTATAATCACGTGGTTCTAGATAGATAATTTACAAATTGATTAGGTTGATAATTAGGCCTAAATAATGATTTTAAACATTTTGTTACTTTGGGATCTGTTATAAGCAGTGCATTAGGTTTGATTCAAGTAGAGGGTAGTACAAAAAGGGCTGCAAAAACAAAAGAGGCAGAAAAATATCTCAATGCTTTATCTTTTTGTAATACTCATGTGCCTTGTAGAGGCTTGTGGTTATAGCAATCAAATCTCAAGCTTTGGGTCACGAGATTGAAACTCGTCGCCGAACACGCTCGCTGTTTTATTTGTGGGGGCGTTATAATGCGATGGAGAATCATTAAAAATGCGCAAGTCTTCTTCTATGGCTGTGTTGAGTTATTTAATGCTGTTTTTTTTTAAGATATTTCTTAAACGTTTTAACTTTTATCGGACAAAGGTTATAATTTCAAAATAATAATAATAATATATTACTGAAGTTATAATTTCGATAAAAAACATATTGCTGAATTTATAATTCTACATACATTAATAATTTTAAATACATTACAAAAATTGAGACTTATATTAACTATGTTTAATAGTAGTACAATTAAAAAAATGTAAAAGAAATAGAACTTTAAAATATTTATTACAATTAAAAAATGTTCGTATCAAGATTTATAGTGTATAACGCCTAGGCTGGTGCAGAATGATCTGTTGATCAGTACTTGTGGGATATCACATCAGGCTTGATGTCTAGTAAATGACTGAAATAATTTCCCATTTCAGCTGAGGGTCTGTGTGTTGTAAATCTGGTCGATCTGATTATATCTAAAATTGAGTGGGAGGACTCCTTAGCAGCGACGTGAAGCAAGTGAAGTTTGTGTTTGAAATGATATTATTCTCTTGTTGTTGGAAACATATATAGAAACATAAAAAAGATACACGATTAAACTGTCATCAGTCTTATTGTGTTGTAATATCACACAAACTACCAATCAAAAGTTCTTATGTTACTGAGATTTTTTAATGTAAGTATTAGAGCAACAAGTTCACATGTTGGATTGTTATAACTTCTCAACAGGGTTGTACAGTGGGACAGGCTCTACCTGACAAAGGAACGTTTAATAATGTTTCTGTAAGATGACCACAGATTCCTTTTTCTCGTAGGATTGTCCTGTTTTCCAATGGTGTTTCCCAGAAAATTTTAAACTTTATCTGGGTGCCTTATTGTCCGGTTTTTTTACAAATGCCCTGTATAATTTTCGTATTTTATTTCAAAAGAAATTCACAACAGTTATACGCTAAAGCAACTCTAAGCTTCCAACTACTTCTGTATTGTAACTCCTTTTCTTTCCTTGTCTTTGCTGAACTTGCACGTGTACGTCGTTGAGTTTAGAAAAGTAGGCAGCTGTTTTACTTGTATGCGCAAAAAGTCAACCCACCCGACCTGCGTCGATAGGATACCGGTGCCTGAGAATATGAAAGAGGAAGGGAGATCAAAGAGTGTCACCCAGTGGGTGGTGTACTTTCAGGTCAAGGAGGTCTATCCATGTCATAGTTAC
>NW_013667029.1:247192-253718 GCF_000517525.1 Limulus polyphemus
AACGGGGATTCAAACCCGCGACCCGCAGATTGCGAGTCGAGCTCCCTAACCAGCTGGCCATGCCAGGCCTGTTATTTTGTATACACTCGAATTTTAATTTCTTACTACAAACCTAGTTACAAACATACCCAGAGAAAACTAAAGTAAGTAAAAACCGAGAAATCTTTACAAAGTAGTTGTTATAAAGTGATTATATAAGTGTTCATTATTTCTATTCATCACATGATATATTTAGTTATACTTACAATAGTTCATACGACATGATGTGAGATATTTGTATCATAGATAGAATGCACAAAAATTAAGGACAACATTTTTTTTGTATTAAGTTCTACCAGGTAAGTTCTCTCAATATTAATACAGAAATGTTGTCAGTAATTTTCGTACACGCATTATAAGTTCGAAGACTTACTGCTGTCCCACCAAGAGACCTTATGTATTATAGTTTGCTAATTTCTGAGCGTATTTGAAGGCTTACACGTATATTAGTTTACTTTACAAACTAGTCCTGAAAAGAACTTTTTTTTCTTATTAACATAAGATATGCAAACTGTACATAATTATCCTACGCACCATACTCATTTCCATATACCAATCTGACCATAGTCATTTAAATGTCTGTTTCGTGTCGCTTGATACGTAAAATGTTCAACCTCTACATATTTTCATCTGCATCATATGAAGTAAAAGTAGTAAATTATGTCCAAACGGAAATATAGGCAGTAAAACTGTATTCATGCCATATGGTACCTTGGTTTCATTAGGGTTACGTATGTTTAATATTTTATTCATTGCAGTACTTCATTCTTAAACATATATTAAACACAATCTATTAAAAGGATTGTTTCCCGTATTAACACATTAAAAATATACATATAGATCATATAAAAACATGAACTAAAGTTATATATCTAAACTAAAATTTACAGTACGATTGTGTATTCAATCCGCTTAGTGTCGCTTCATACAAAAATTTGTTCAATCTGTAGATGCGATCGCCTGAAACATTTAAACTAAAATAATGAAATATTGCCAAACAGAAAATATGTATTATGACTGGATTCACTTTATCATGACCTACATAGCTCTGCTTTTATTCTTAAAATATGTTAATTATCTAAGAGTAATTGCATTTTATAGAAACATTTGCTCCAACTAAATATAGTGACACTGATATTATGTTTTCTTATACGGTTTATTAATCGAATGACTTATTCTAGAACAAATCCAACTGCTTAACTAAACTTTTCAGATATTCTATTATAGTAACTAAGCGAAAAACAAATAGTAACACTTACCGATTTTATGTTCATAGGACATCACATCTTCTGTGGTATTCTGTAGAACATTCGCTTTGAACTACAAAAAACTAGATTGCTGAAACATTTGGTAAGTTTGACAGAAGGATCTTTTTTTGGTTTGGTTTACATTTTGCGTAAAACTACTCAATGGCTATCTGCACTAGCCGTCATTATTCAGCAGTGATAAACTACATGGAAGGCAACCACCACCCACTGCCAAATCTTTTACCAACAAACAATAAGATTGAACTTCACATTATAACACCACAACGGCTGAAAGGGCGAGAATGTTCGGTAATGAGGATTCGAACCCGCGACCGGCAGAGCACGTAACCACCAGGCCATGCCAGGCCAACATAAAGATCTCATGCCACACATTTCGAATTGATAAAACTTTGTGATTTTAAAGTGGGATCTATTTGATATTATTAAGTAAAACAATCAAACAACTAGAACCACTATCGATTTATTTTCCCACACACACACACACACTGTAAAGGTCATTCTCGTGACATGAATCACATAAATAAAGGTCATGGCGCATTCCAGGAATACTGCACATGTTTCTTCACGTTTTTTATTGTATTTTTAGCAGACATTGTGTGTGAATACATATTTAAAGCTTGTTTTATGCAAGTTACAGTTTGTTTTAGATATGCTAATCACGTTTGCATTATAATGTGTACAAACTGATTGGACAAATGTTTTGTATGATGCAAACGAGATTATCATTTTTTTTATATATGACAAAAGCCTTTTCATATCATTTCACAATTATAGCAGTGTCAGTCTTCAAATTTTGAACACAAATGGTACAGTTCACATAAATTACTGGATTGCTTATCAGTTACTGACTTGCTTAATTTGAGTTTAATGACCTTTATACACCTTTTGTGCATTTCTATGTTATGTTCAAACGGCACTCCTTTATCCAGATTGTATCCAACGATTAAAAACCTCATACTTCAAGCTGACTTATTATAGTGCCACTGAATCTGTGACTAGACAAAAGTCGTGATGGTAAATGACTTCTTTATCTATCTTTATATAAATGTGATAGAAAATATATTTGACTTCTTTAGATAGGTATTTTTTATATTTATTTCATACCTGGTTATTACATTTTTGTATAACGTTATGTGATAAGAATGTTAACTCCTGAAACTATTACGATTTACATACATCGTAGTACAGTTTATATATTTCATGTCGCTATATATAATTATTATATGTAATTGTTTGTGTCTAACATCAGTTTTTGAAAACTACTGTCGAAGTTCTAATAGTTTAGATCATTTTACATTATTGTTCAAGTTTCTGACTCGAATGGTTACAAGAAGCCTGATTATTGACATATTTAGTGTATCCTTTGACACCACGTTTGGTAACTTGATGTCAGTGTTTAGCATATGACTAATACTCAAAGGTGAGATAAATCTGGGTCAAGCATAACCTTTTATAGCAGACTTGAGAGATTGCACAATAAAAACATATATATCAACAAATTTATCGAAGATAAAAAGAGAGACGGACAGTTGTAACTAACAAAACATACTTTTTTCAACTACGGTGGCACTTATAATTGTTAAATGAGTCATTTTTTCTAGCCCAGGAATAAAAACAGCAACTATGCTATATAACCAGATGGTCATCATATCAGTTACCAATAAAATTTACAGTTTCATCTTATAATACAACGAAAGATATACCTGTAAGTACTCAGCGTGTTTTGTAGAAGAGAATGTAACAACTTGAAGCTATCGGATACCAAACTGTCATTATCTGCGCGAACATAACGTAATAAAGAAATCTATTGGTGACTTACAGTACTTCCTCACAGGTCATGATGTGGTTCCTCGTTTTGACGTTCGTAATGTTTTCTATGGAGACAAAGTCAACGCCACCAGACTCTTGTCCGATATAAAAGGTGGAAAATATATTAAATGCCTCAACTTTACATCACTCAATCCTTGACCAAATAAATATTGCGAATATCATGTTGTACATCTAATTATATTTACTACTAACCTTTTTGATTCAAATTCGAATTTTGGAAAATTTGTAAATTTGCACAAAAGGAAGATCACGGCCACCTATATCACCACGCGGATGAACAACGAGCTCTTATTGGAACCTGGTTGACAGAAGAAATTAGGAAAGATCTTTAGTGGGGATAGAAGATAATGGGTATTTACCAATGCTATTATTTTCTTTGTAAGTAATCTAATTTTTTCAGAGGATATACAGATTTCTTTTAAAACTTAAGCAGGAAAGCTCAGGGCTGGTCTGCACATTACAACATTTCATAGTCTCAACAAGTCTACGTTCAGTTTTACGCCGAACATGTCTAGACATGTCCATGATAATCCTGGAAGATGATCTGTTTTTAAACTATGAATTTTGATGGCTGTTTGAGTATGTCTAAAGACAAAAGTCAACTGGTGTGTACATTATATCCAATCATCTGCTTTGTAAAAAGAAAAAAGAAACAAACAAGTAATATAAAGCAACTTTTGATTGCCAAAATATCAAACATGTAACGAAACGTCAGCTTTTGATCATTAGAAAAAAAATGCAAACATAAGATAACCCAAAAGTGACTTTTAAATAAATATCCCCCAAATAAAACATAACTATCAGAACTTCGTCAAAGACCCAATAAGATATCCAACAAAATAGTTCTGCAACATAAATTATACCAATTTGCACCGAGAAAATGCAACCATTATCAAACTTTTAAACCAGGTTTTGAAAATTAAAATAAATGCTGAAGCAGCCAACATGAGTAATGTCTCATCAACTAATTTTATTCACAAAAACTAATATTTTACACAATTTACATGTTTTATATAAAAAATAAACAGATTGTAAAGAAACCTTGTTACGCTAAAGCGATATTATGAATACACATATTGCTCTAAACTCCTAGATATCGACATTATCAAAATATAACAGAATGCAAAGAAATTATAAAAGTAGTACATAAAATATTAGATCCATATGTCACGTCCCTGGTAGAAGCTGCCGTTTTTTATTTTTCAATATCAACGTTCTTTTGAGATGTTGAGTATGTTAAGCCAACGTTGAATCAACACACCGGAAGTCAACGATCACAAAAGTTGATATTAGGAACAAGGCGAGCCAAAGCTTAATGCCAATGTTGAATATTGGAATGTGCCCAAGCTCGATGTAGAGAAGAACCTGTTCTTTCAATGAGTTATAAACAGTAGTGCTTTACAGTCGAAAGACTTACGATATTTTCACTTGTATATTTTTTTATAAAAAGTTCTTCCAAGGAAATCGTTTGTTTACCATAAGGTAAATCTTTTGTTTTATGAAATTAAAAACAAGAAATTTATATTAAGATATTGGAGTTAAGTAAAAGAAGACCTTTTGTTGCTTGTAAAGGTGAGAGATGACATTTTGTCTTCTATAAAAGCTAATTCTTTGGAAAAGAAGAATAAGCAAGAAACAACTATAATTGAATAGAAAACATAATAACACAAACACCACCATCCAACGTACGGTACAATCTAGCAAAAACATTTTACGTATCAGGTGACACAAACAGTCATTTTTACTCATATCCATAAATTAATTTAACTTATAACTTACATAGTCTTGTGATGCATTAGGATAAGTATCTAGAGTTCGAATGCTTTTGTAAGTTAGTTTACGCGTAGCCGTATTTGTAAATAAAGTTAAAGTGTTGTGCATTAGAGTTTTATAACGTGATACATATGATGTTCATATAGAAAGTTTGAACATTTTACGAAACACACTGTTTCAGGACAACGTAGATTGTAAGTTAATCTAGTACACGGATAGTCATGAAGTGCCCTATAGAAATAGTCAATCTGTGATACATGAGATATAAATTTTATGTACTCAAGTGTTTTTTATTATTATTTATATTGAGGTGAAGCTAGAAAGTTGACCCTAAGGATAATACAGAAACTAATATTTTGTTAAGAACTACAGTAGTATTTTGTATAACATGACACATATTGATATTCATGATCAACAACACCTTGTGATCGCGAGCGAACCACATAAGAAAACATCAGACAGCGTCGTTCCACATATATGAACTTATCATCCTCTGCAATTGGGAACATCCGCCACCTAGTAGCACAAAATGAAACTATTTACTCTAGTGGCACACTTTGTAAGTTTCTGATCTTCTGTGTAGCTATAATGTCAAGTGACCTCCCTGCCCCAAAGGACACACCCACTGACCAGCATGTTTGAGCTCTCCTTGTCTTCATGCCCTTGGCATCCTTTCGACGTAGGTCGGGAGGGTTAACTAATTGCGCATGTGTATTTAAGTAGAATTGAAAAGTTTCTAGGATGGTTTATGTGCCCTGTTTCTTATTTTAATTGTCACTTTCTTATAGAATAATAAACTGCATATTAATTAATATTGTATTGATTTTAATTTGTTAAACAGTTCAGTATTGATGAAGACACTTAGATAAATTTGATATGGAATGACTCAATATCCTGACGAAACTTGAATTCCGTGCTGATTAGGTTTAAAGAAGGTCCTTAAGCATTTATATTGTTCTATATAAGTTGATGATGCTTTTTTCATATCTTCCGAATACGTTAATGCTTTATTTGATTACATTAGCAATCAACATATCTAACTTAGTATTGCTTATAAGTTTCAGAAAGAATCTAACAGACCTTTCATGGGTGCTTTATCTCATAATTGAAGTAAACATTGGATGATCAATTTTCACTAATCAGATTTTACTGAACTTCATGTACACTTAATGTTTTTTGACAATATTTTATGTTAATTTCGTGAACATCTTGCTCAATGAATTTCTGTCAAAATTAACAATAATGTGAAACAGTATTAGAAACTTTAGAACATCAAAGTAGCATTTCAAAAGATTAACCATTCTTTTTCATTAACAATATTGTCAAGGTTGAGACTTGAAACATGGCAATAAACGTAGTTAAAATGTTTTATTTCACAAAGGATATGACGACTTTAACGTGAACGAAAAAGCATAAAACAAATTAAACTCTTTAGAAGTATTTACTTTTAAATTAAAACTAGACAACCCGTGACCCGTTGGGTCACCCACTATTCAGAGGTTATGAAGAATTCAAGCTAACTTCAATATTGAAGGCTTATTTTGAGATAACTGAATTAAATATTTCAATTCTTTCATGTTATTCATAATTCAAGAAAATATATTTGATTGTTGATC
>NW_013667029.1:254718-266462 GCF_000517525.1 Limulus polyphemus
TTTCCTCTTAAACCTTCTACAAATAAGAAACCGTAACACTTTATTTTTTCTTCGAATTACCTACCATAACCAAGGCATATTATTGAGAAATTCATCAATATCTTGTTTTTGTCATCTTACGCCTTTTGATGAAGATTGGAACATTGAGAGGGAAATAGATTTGAACAAAGAAGCTTCGTAAAGAGCGCGAACGGTAGTGTGATGTAGAATTACTCATGCTAGAAATTTTCATAAAAGTGACTCGAAAAACGGCGCTAACTCCGTAACCCGTGGCCCGATGAAGTTTCATAAAGAGTGCGAATGGTAGTGACAATGATTTTTTTGACTGAGAAAATAAGCAAACAAACAATCTTAGAGTTTTAGTAGTATATAGACAGATAGATTCTTCAAGATCTTGTTTTTGTTATCTTAAGCCTTTTAATGAAGATGGGAACATTGACAGGGAAATAATATAATAGCCAATGCTCAGCGAGAGATTTTCGTTTATAAAATTTTGTTGTTGTTCTCGACTTGCTTTTTATTTTATTACCTCATCTCCATAGTTACTATTTGCAAATAGTCAATAATATTGTAGGTCCATTTTATTGTTGTTCTTTCTATGCACCGTTATAACACATTTTCATATCATCATTTAAAATTGTACATATCTTCAGCCAAAACCGTTTTTCTTCTATTTATTTCTTTTTGCGTATAAATTAATGAGGTCAGCTTTTGAATAGTTTCAAAATAATTCACAATGTGTCCTGGTTATCAAAAAGAATGTATTAATTCAACCAATAGTTGTTTTCTGTTGTTATTATTAATTATTAGAAATCTAAACTGGTCTCCATATATGTTTGTTTGTTTTAGTGCAAAGCCATATCGGTTTATCTGCTGTGTCCATCGTGGGGAGTTTAACCCCGGATTTTAGCACTCTAAATCTAGACTTACCACTGTCCCACCAGGAGATGTTTCCTTATAACCGATAATAATGTAAAAGGCCTGACCAATGAATGTTTTATAAGTGTCAGAGAAAGTATATAGTCTATTCAATAAAGTTCACAATCGACCATCAACTTTATGCAACAATACTTGTAAAATCTCAAATCTTTCTATAAGGAAAAATCTAACAATCTAACAAAATTCACTTAATATACACAGAATTTGAGTACATTATATTAAAACAATTTTGGAGACTCACCAGGTCGCTACAGCTCATATCGTCATGTAGAGTTATGCTATATCTTATAACTATGCACCTTGATAAAAGCACTGCAGCGTGTTTTTCAATCTAAAACGCTGTCATGTTAGAAGCACACCACCCATCTCTTTTGGTTTCCATATACTATGTACGAGGACAAAGGTTTCCAAGTGGTTGCTTTAACAGTCCAATCACACAGAAATCTATAGGCACTGCATCCGACGACGTGACTTTTATGTCTTGAATGAAACGACATGGCTGCTTGAAGTATGTGATGATTGAAGAGATATGTCATGGAAGCAACTTTTGTACAAACGTCTTGTGTTGTTTCTCCGACGACGTGACTTTTATGTCTTGAATGAAACGACATGGCTGCTTGAAGTATGTAATGATTGAAGAGATATGTCATGGAAGCAACTTTTGTACAAACGTCTTGTGTTGTTTCTCCAGACACAATTTCATCATAAATATGTTCTGTAGTGTTGCCTGGGAAACGTGGACGACTTTGGCAACTGATATTTGTGTTCGTGGATGTCTACCTGTTACAAGATGCTACAATATGCAAACCAGCTAGGTGCAACTTGTTAGAAGTATATTTCTAGATGATCGTTGTGCCCCAAGTTGTTCCATATTCCTTTGTTTTCAAATGGTATTAATTATAAGACATATCATTCTGTCGGAAATTTTAAGCCCCTGATCTGAGCACATATCTATGATCTCAGCGTATTAATAACATGCGTTGGAAAGGGCTGTTACATGTTCCACCTAAAGTAAATATAAAAAAATTTCCTGTGGCATCGCATTACCTTCATAATACCTAACAATGACAAAATTACAAATAAAAGAAGCAAACTTTTTTAAGTTAAAGCGTTGATCTGTTATTAACAATCATCAACAATACATTTTGAGATATCTTGTCTGTAAGTCTTTTCATATGAAAAAAAAATAGGAAAAAATTAATAAAAGTTTAACAGAAAGCATTGATCGTTGCTGCAATAAAATGTAAACAAACAAGTCAAGTGAAACCAGTTGGATAGATTTTCTGCTAAACTTTTATTATTTTTTTCCTATTTATTGGTTTGTTAAATTTGTATATGTCCATGGAAATGGACACAACATCTATAAATTTTTAGTATAGCCACATTCTTGATAACTATAACTGTTTCAAGAATTAAAACCACAATCACAGTTATAAAGCACGTAATCCTTACTTTGGCCTACATATAAGTATAAAGCTGCCAAAGTAGGGACTGATTTTTATAAATTAATGATTTCGGCTTTAATTTTTTTAGCAGGATCTCAACTTCATTTTAAAATTCAAAAATTTTTAATACTCTTACTTGTTTACTTTTACCTTTAGAAACTGTCATGTGCCTATCTATGCATATGTAGCGCTATCTGTTAGTTTGAATTGGAGTTAAAAATATTTAAGTACGTGCATCATATGTTTACCATTTGCAAAAAAAAAATCCATTTATATTTGTTTTTTTATGGGGATATCAAAAGCGGATAACCACAGACCAGTCATGTAAGCTGGATAAATCTTGTAGCGATAATCCGAGCCGTCTGAGTGCTAGTGCCGCTCAAATGATCAGATAGGTAGCAGACGAAAAAGTTGCTGTTTTAGAAATTTTTGAATTGTTAGATAGGAAATGTTAACGACCATTTTAACGTATTATTAGTAAATATGAGCATAATATATTGAAACCAATACTCTATATGATAGTGTTTTTGTTTAGGAATTCGATAGGGTGGTTTTTCGACGCGTTAATTATTTGGAAACCTTGACGATCCTACTATTAAGTACTACCATACTTAATAATAAAATATATCTTTGGTACGTTTTTGTCAGCATTATAAATGCTGTCTCTAAGTTTTAAACCTAATTGGCACTTCCAAAATATTTCAGTGAAGTTTTGATGTTTGAATTGAAGAAATGTTTCTTGAGCGTATTTTTGGAATACGATACATGTACGGTACCACAATTACTAACATCATTTACTTTTCTCATTTTTTACCATTTCTCGTGAAGTTTCTTATGGTAAGATTTAGTATAAAGCATTCGTAGTTTCGAATCGTATTATAGAAATGAGAATATCTAGTGTGAGGTGTAAAGTATTAGAACTGGCCAATATATTTTGTTTGTTTGTATACTTTGAGCAAGTTACGTTGGGCTGTTTGCTGTATCCGCCTTGGAGAATCGAACCTTGGATTTTAGCATTGTAAATCCGACAAGTTACCACTAAACCACTAGGGGACAGTATGTTTCATATATTTTTCGAGTTTTCTGAAACTATCCCTACATCTAATACAATACAGATTACAACAACACAAAGTATATTCATCAAAATAATGTGTGTAGAAATGTCTCTACAGCATGTTCAAAACAAAAAATAACACCTTACAAGACGTCATTAAAAGAGCTAGTTTATTCTGTATGTGCTCAAATAACCTTAATCGTTTTGTAAAATTAATAAACTACAGCTACCAAAACAATCGGTCTGGAGTCCATTATTTTGGTGTTAATTTCAATGGTCTTCTGTAATTTGTTTTTGTTATCCTTAAAGATATACAAACTTATTGCATATGACAGTAGGAGTTTTCTTCCTGAAATTATGTTATGGGAGAAACGTTTTGTGCAGTTTGTTGAGCAGAATGTTTAATTGAATGACATTTACCGAATAGCTAGCCACATTTTATTTTTGCCCCAAACTTAAATTAAATTATTTATTTCCTTTTGCAGGTGCTTTGGAAAAGGAATAATTCGATATCAAATTAAGCTGTCATGTTAAGAACTACAAATAAAATTTAATTGCATGTCAATGAAATAGTATTTCATAGATGTTTCGGTTGAAATAAAGTTGTTTTTTTTCAGATACTATTGTTTTGGGTCTTTACATGTCCTCCTTAATTTACACACGACTTTCTATGTGGAGTGTAATATTGACTAAACAGTTGTGTGTGAAATATGCTAATATCTTTGTACTGTGAATATCTGAGTGAGTGCTAGATTAAGTTTTAATCTGGCCACCTTGCGTTTAAAGTCGACTTAAGCAAATATTTACATGATTAACCAACCTTCATGGGTGTCCAGATGATGGGATATATGAATGACTTCTCCAGATTTACTACCACCCAACTGTACTAGAGGAAATAGAAGGTCACCCTTCATTCAAGTGCGAACAACATTTACAAAGGAGAAAAAATGCCTTCTGGATGTGATTTAATTTCTTCTTGCCACCCCTGCTGTGAAGCTGATGCCTAGCAGCTCAAGTGCTATTTCTGTTCTGACTCCATGGAAATATATTATAAACTGTCTCGCATCAAATAGTGTGTTAAACATCACTGACACAAAAATGTTATCTATATATACAACTTCAATGAGATTAAAAGATCACTAAACGAAAAATGACCTTCACAAGAATGAAGTACATTGGAAGCCCTCTTCAGATCTTCAATTTTCAGAGACTTGAAATCATTATCAGATCTAGGCCACCCTAAAGTCAGAATAATGTTGACCATAGTGACATAACCTTCACCTAGTAAAGCTGAACACCCAGGACATCATCTTTTAAAGACATTATTGTGAGACTTTGGCTAGTTTTAATTTAGAGTTAAACCTTATCGTTAATTCAGCTTGACGACGAGCTAAGGTATATGTTGTAGAGCTGTTGTATATTTCTACAATAGATTAAACCCTTCTAGACTGTAAAATACATGTATTAATTTTACTTAAATACAAATCAGTATAGATAGCTAAACTTAATCAAAATCATAGTCAAACCTATAATATCAGCCTTGTACTGCTTTAAGCACGACCCAAGGGGCTGTCACATACTTTGTTGAAGTGTAATCTAAGGACACGTCTGTCTTTATACATTAATGTTTTATCGGTAATTCCCTAAAATGGCAGTAGTGGTTATTGACCTGGCGGTAATGTTAGAAGTTAGAGATGTTGCCTATTGTGGGTTGAACATGCAATGTAGCTTGTAAGGTATTCTGAGAGAAATTACAGGGTTTAAAGACTGTGAGTAGCTCTAAGCAATGGTAGGACTTTCCGTATAACTCTGGTGTATGTCAAGAATAGCTATAGGTTTTATTTTGTGATATTGTCTTAGCTTTGTACGCACAAGCAGAAATTTAACCCAGTGAAGTAAAGTAGTTTCTATATTTATTCATTATTGTAGAATACTGATTCACATACTGTTTTCTGATGTTTTCATTTGTCATTTTATGTGTGCCAATAAACTGTTTTGCTTAATGAAAACCTTGTACCCAATCTCATTTAAAATCCTGGTTACCAAATCAGATCGAGCATCTTGCAGTTGAAGTGATAACCGTCGGTATAATTTTGTTTGTTTGTTTGTGTTATTGAATTTTGTTCAGTTACACGACGTCTATGTGCAATAGCTATCGCTACTTTTGATGTGATAGACTAAAGATAAAGCAAGTAGTCAATACTAGACACCGCTGACCCTTGGATTATTCTTATCAGACTGATCAGTGGGATTTGGCCATCATTTTTATCAATCACCTACGGCCCCAAAGTGTGAAGTGCGATTTGTGATAATGGAATGTAAATATTCGAACTTCATATCCACAGTTCAGCACGCTAGCCATTAGGTTTCGCTCCACCTACTGTTGATTTAATTCATAACACAAATACTAAATTCTTTACTTCACTTGTGCCTAAGAATGAAGAAAATGTAAAACTTAAAGCCATTTATTAAAAAATCCATATCCTACATGAATATTTACTTGTTAAGAAATGGTAATTTTAAGATATTCGTCTCATGTTAATCTTTTGATTAAAACATGAATACATAATACATTCACAGTTTTATCAATAAGATTGCTTTATAGATTACATATAATACAAATATATAATTTATGTTCTTTCATATCTCCTAAATAATAAGACATAATTTTATGACCACACAAAATCCCAGCTACAAACTCTATGTAAAATTAGTTTAATTTGCAGAGCACATTAAACCAAATCTGAATCAGTTTAACGTTGGCATAATAGAAGTGTATGTATCAATACACATGTCACAATTATATCCTGGCTGATTCATACAATGTCAGAGAATTGTACAATTGTCATATCTAAGTGAAAATGTAGTGCATTCAGATTAACACCCATTAAACCTGATTGGACTAGCAGTGAATGCACAAGTTTGTTGTTGTGGTTTTCTTGTTTTTAATACTAAACAATGGAAGCACTTGTATCTTATAATCCCTCGCCTTAAAATGCCAATCGATCAATGTGTTAGTATGTTCGAGTTGTACTACATTAACGTTAAGATAAAATCTATAATCACTTATTGAATATCTAGCATGTGTCATAATGGAACAGAGAAGGTAGTCCTCGCAAGACTTACTTCCAGCTGTTTTTTCGTGGTATTTTCAGATAAATTGATTTCAGCGCAAGTATCAGATAGGTCTGCTTAATAATAGGAGAATCGAACGGGATATTTACAAAGCAATGTAAGTTTTAAAATCTGAATGAGAAATAAGGAGAGTTTGATGTTAAGTGAAATAATATTTATTATGGCACAATATAAAGTGTGCATACTTGTGTAGACACGAGACATTTGCATTATTACTGGATCTGTGAATGGATCAACAACTTCCTTCTCTCGTGATGAATCTGTGTAAAACTAAACTATTCACTACAAGAACCAAGTACAATTCTGAAAGTACAGATATTCCGGTCTTGCAACAAACCTCATATCTATTCTTTGCCATAGCATCAGCACGTGAATGGTCATTTTTCACAGCCTTTGTCAGATGCAACATACAGACATCACCCATTTGGACCATGAAGGACGTTGCAGTCATAGACCATTTTTACAAAGATGTGCAAAGTTTTTGCAACACCCCTCGTGTAGAGAGATATTATTTCCAATTAAGAACAACAGAGAAACAAAGACAACTAGAATGAAAGCATTTCAAAGGTTTTCTGAATCACGTGTTTATGCTAAAACTCTATTATTAAGCATAAAGCTACACGATTGACTATCTACGCTATGCTCATTATAGGTATCGAAACTCAGTTTATAGCGTTGTAATCATCAGACATACCGTTGAGCTGATGAAAAGGGGAGTGGAGTGGGCAAAGCTTCATAGAAACTGACGAAATAAACAATTTTTTAAATTTCTGTATTAATAAAGATAGTTAGAAAAACATGATATTTCCGCCTACACTATTATAACACACCGTTTGTATTTCCAAGGGAATGACCTGTCAGTGTCTGAACAGTATGACATTCAGATCACAATTACCCTCATATTACTTTTATGACATCACTATGCTATTCAATAAGGTCACCATTTAAAACATTTGCTTGTGGCATCAATTTAACACTAAAGAGTGTCTTGTCAATGAGACATTGTCCAAATTGTCTGTGTATTTATTGTTTTACATGTTTTTATCTTCATCTCCGAACAAACAATAATGTGTATAAACTATATATATATTAATTTTGTACACATTTCTTTAATTTTTTAAAATTTATGTCTTGTATATAAAAAACCTTAGGCTAGCTACGAAAGCTAATACTCTGGTCAGAAAACACTTTTCGCTCCTACCACATTTACAACGTTTGTATCGGTGGTGGGGGCCACTCTCCGGGTGCCCTAAGAATCAGCATCTGAGGAATTAAGAAATGAAAGCAAAAAACAAACAAAAACGAGCCACCTGAAAAAAATTCAACGAAGAAGTAAACAAAGAAGAAACAGAAAAGAATTAAATAATAAAGAAAAAGCTAACGAGGAAGCTTCAAACAATAACAGAGAAAAAACGTTCAGAAATAAGTGAACAGCTAGTGTGACATGTCTGAAAAAGAACCCGAAATGGAAATTCTAATCAAAAATCTGGAGACGAGCGAGTCCTCCATCATTGGCCTCCAGTCTCACCTCGAGGGAAAAAAGGGAGGAGGGGTCATTCCCACGGTGACCCGAAGGTTTAAACTAGTTTATCTAGACAAATAAATTATAATTTTTCGTAATTTTACCTTTTCGACTGTACGTTCAACTAAACTTGCTGCTTACATGCTCCTAACTATCCTAACCCTTAATACGAAAGGATTAAAAAAATAAAAACGAGAATTCGTAATCGACTTCATAATAGACATTCTGTTTCTCCAAAAGACTCATTTTCATAGCCTAGAAGACTTAAAAAAATTTAACAAAAATTCATTTATAAATCTTACTGGAGTGTCAGCTATCCCAATAAAGCAGGTATAGGTATAATAATCCACCCAGAATTCACTGGAATAATCAAATCATTCAGGCTTGACGAGTACGGGCATCTGTGCTAGTTAGACATAGAAATAACTGAAAGGAAAATTAGACTAGTCAATGTTTATACTCCCGACAAAGATACACCGATAAGACAATTGTTTCCGGGTTCTAGAAAGCTACCTATTCTGCACCTATGACATTATCATAGGTGTGGATTTCAATTGTGTTCTAGAGCCGTTAATAAACAAAATTATCGATAGCACCAATAAAGACGAAACAGTAAGCTGGTTTAAACACATAATCGATAATTTTGACTTAGTCGATGTCATATTCAGGGGTTTGACCCTAGAATAACGTACTGAAGTAGTAGTGGGGTGCGGTCAGACTAGACAGGATCTACGTCACCAGAAATATCCTGCAGTTGGCAATAAAATCCTGAACAATCCGATAGGCACCATAGAATAAACGACTATCACTGCTTATTTATGCAATTAAATACTCCAGGTGAAATAGACAGAGATCAGAGACAGAGACTCGACAACACAATAGGTTAGCTTCTCTATGCAGATCCAAAACCCCCACAGCAGATTGGTGGGAAAACCTAAACTTAGAAGTCAAAAACATTTTAAAGACAAAATGTAAAGAGTTAGCACAAAATAGAAACAAGCAAATTTACTTCCTCAAACGCACATTAACTGCAATAGCCAGGAATACAGAAAGCGACCCAAACTTTATAGTCATTTCAAATAATAAAATCTGAGCTAGATGAACTTTACAACCATACATATGAAAACACAAAAATCAGGACAATAGTAGAAAAAATAGAGAAAGAAGAAAAATTTAATAAGAACAAAAAATAATACATCAAGAAATTAATATACAAAAATTGTATAATACAAACAGAAACACAAAGTAAGTTAAACTTTACATTTGAACATTTCATTATTCTATATTCCCAGAAACTTTTCATTATAAACAAATGGAACAATATACCACACCATATAAAACAGTTAAGCCAAACATCTAGAATGTCCACGAACAAATCACATGGTCCTGACGGATTGCCTGTTGAATTCTATAAACAGTTCTGGTAACTAATAGGGGAAATATTTGTGCACGTGCTGAACCAGTGTTTAAATGAAGACAATCTCCCATATTCATTCATAACTGGAATAATCACATTACATTGTAAAACAGAAAAAGAATCAGAAAATTTAAACAGTTATAAAATACTAACCAAATGTATCAGCAACAGAATCAAGAAATGTGCAAAAAACGTAGTCAGCAAAACCCAGACATTCAGTGCTCCAAACCCAAATATACAAGACAATCAATACGTTAATAAGAGAAATAATTCACATCAGTAATAGAGTAAAATCTGATGCATGCATAATCACTATTGGCCAAGAGAAAGCGTTTGGTAAAGTCAATCATAACTTTTTCTTGTTCATCCTGAAAAAGTATAATTTCCTAATAAACTTATTAAAATGGATTAAATGTATATATACACAACTGTCACAGATGTTAACAGATACTTATCAGTCCTTGGGTAAGACAGAGTTGTCCCTTGTCTTTGTCCTGGTAATTAATGTTCTTCTTTCTTCCGTAGATCAATGTCAGAACATCGAGGGTATCCGAGGAAATTCAGTGAAAGAGCAAAAAATCACCACTCATGCAGATGACGTAACCTTGACCCTGAGTTCTATTCAGGAGAGAGAAAACAGCTTACGTTTAGTGGGTGAATACCGTAAAGCCACAGAAGCAAAAGTAAATAAACGAAAACAAAAGCCCTTTGGATACATAAAAACAAAAATAGACAGGATAAACCTTACTGGCTAAAAGTCCAGTTAAAAAATTACGTATTTGGTTTAACACAGAAAGCGCAACAGTTTACAATTGGGATCTTTTCATCAAACACTTGGAAAATACAATAGTTACGTGTAAAGATAGATATCTCTCTTTCCTATGTGAAGCGCGTGCCTTCAAACAAATAGCCATGGACATGTTTCCTCCTCTTTCCAGTAAAGACATCACTAGAGCCAAAAATAATAATATACAGCTTTATAAGGTTAAACAGATCCGAACTTATAAAAAGAAATATAGTCAATCTTCCTCTAGAAAAAGGAGGTTTGGGAATGTTAGACCTAAGTACACAGCTAATACCTTCCTCCAGAAAAAGGAGGTTTGGGAATGCTAGACCTAAGTACACAGCTAATACCTTCCTCCAGAAAAAGGAGGTTTGGAAATGCTAGAACTAAGTACACAGCTAATACCTTCCTCCAGAAAAAGGAGGTTTGGAAATGCTAGACCTAAGTACACAGCTAATACCTTCCTCCAGAAAAAGGAGGTTTGGAAATGCTAGACCTAAGTACACAGCTAATACCTTCCTCCAGGAAAAGGAGATTTGGAAATGCTAGACCTAAGTACACAGCTACTACCTTCCTCCAGGAAAAGGAGGTTTGGAAATGCTAGACCTAAGTACACAGCTAATAGACAGCAGTTTGGACAAGTTTCACGTGCTCTCAATTAGCCTCAGACCACCTTAGTGCTTACTTGACGTCTTACCTATTAAGTCACAACAGTGAATATTTCAAAAACATCCAACACGGTAATAACGTAAGAATTACACCCAGTTATTTAAAATTCCATCTAAAGAACATTATTCGAGCAATTAAAAATGATAAAATAGCCAGCATGGAAGCAAAGAAACTATACAATTCAGTTCAGAAAGAAACAACCCCTAATGTTGAAACAAACTACCCCAATGTAATGTGGTGCAAAGTCTGGGAATGGGTTAACTCCAGGCGTTTTGAAGCATCCAAACGTGATCTCGCCTGGAAATTAGTTCATAAAATTGGCTTTGTAATATCTAGACTATACAACTACCCATTCTGCCCCCGTATTGAACCTGTTCGCATACAATGTTTGATTGTGTAACGCCAGCTGCTTTATGGAGGAAATTCGCCGCCATATTTAACATCAACTCACATAAATAAAGTTATTATCAAATATGAATTCATATATACTCAATTTATGGATCTCAAAATATTACACTACAACACCTTACAAAGGTAACGATCTTCCTAGTTTGAAAAGTAAGTTTATTGCTTGTATGTAAGCTTTTGTCAACCGTACATAAAGTGGAAAGTTGACTGCTTCAATCGGTTAATTAAGATATCAAAGGAAATGTATATTGATGAACATTAAATAAATTACAACTGAGTCAACACGTAAAATAAATGGGATATTCTAATCAATACAAATAGTATTCTGTTGTTTTTCTTCTAACAGTGTTGCCCCCCAGTAGCATAGCAAT
>NW_013667029.1:267462-273200 GCF_000517525.1 Limulus polyphemus
GATGGGTGGTGATGACTAGCTTACTTCCCTCTAGTCTTACACTGCTAAGTTAGGGATGGCTAGCGCAGATAGTCCTCGTGTAGCTTTGCGCAAAATTCAAAACAAAGAAACCATATCTGTTGGATACAGATGCCAAATATAGTAGAATTAAAGCAGTGCTGTTAAAGCTACATAATAATGAGGGTGTCTAATGACAGATGCTAATTGTCTATTGACTACTACTAAATTCTACCACTGCACAATAAAGAAAAGACTGTTTACAATTGTAGTATTTTTCTAGCACTGCTTACAATGTCTCTATATATAAGAGTTCAGAGTTAGAGAGGACTATGTATAGGACAGCAATACAATACTTAAATGCAAATGGATCTTCTCAAATGTCACTGAGATATTGTAATTTTTAGACCGTCTTAATTATGACTCTAAGGAAGGAGGTGTTATATAAATTACACAATATGCGAGTTGGAAGACTTCAGAAGTTCGCGAAGTTTCTACCAGTCATATCCCCACAAAGATATAGAATGCTACATGTGCTGCTCAGAAATAATTTGTCAGGACATATAATTGTGGGTACGTTAGTAATGGTGATAATCGATTATTTTATCAAGATTTTCCTCTCAGTGTCACTTCAACACAGTCCATAGCTGGTAAGTTGATTAACTGGGCAACATATAATTGTGGGTACGTTAGTAATGGTGATAATCGATTATTCTATCAAGTATTTTCCTCTCAGTGTCACTTCAACACAGTCCATAGCTGGTAAGTTGATTAACTGGGCAACATATAATTCATTTTGGAGCTCCAAATGAATACATTCATATGGAACTAGTAGTACACGTAATGATTCTTGCTTTTTCCTGACTTCTGCCAGGTACTTGGCGTAATGAAGATGCACCTCCCCATCATATTCTTTGTCTCATGACTTGCTTGGACAAACTATCAAGTGAATGTATAAAAAGATTGGAAACTATGAGCGAACATACTAGTATGATGACCTGACCTATGTCAGTATAGTATGAAGGACAACAGAGCAGTCATCTACTGAGTGTTATTCAATCTCATTAATATTAGGGAAGAATTTATGCTTCACACGATTCATATGCATGGCTCTTCACCTACTGAAAATATTCCCGAATAACTACAAGAGTACATAGAGTGGTTATGTGCTATTGCTGTTAATACACATGAATGTGTATGGCCACACATGAGAAAAGTAGTCCGAAAAGAGGCTATGATAAAATAGTTCAATCAAGTAAAGTGAGTACAGTATGTTTCGGCAGCAAGCTACCAACTTGGATTTAAAGCGAGTGAACCTCATCTATCAACAAATCACTCCAACAAACTACAAACTTCAGTGTTGCATGTTAATCATATCAATTAGGTGAAATCATGTTACAGGTGAACATCAAGAGTACTCCTGGAACACAACGTGCAGGTAAATAGCACTGATTAATCAACCAGCTTTATACACTTATCTGTAGGCCAAAATAAGGACTAACTTTTATAAATTTCTGATTGTGGTTTTTAATTCTTGTTGCATTACTTTTTATAGCAGGATCCTTACTACATTTCAAAATTCATAATTTTTAATACTCTTATACATATACAGAGGGAGGCAATTTCTCTATTCACAGAGCGTTACTAAATTTATTAAATAGACAGACAGATAAATTCCTCACTGACACTTTCATTATGTTTATAGTGTTTGATAAAGTAATCATTAAAGACTGTATCTACGGATATAATCTATGAAGATTCCAATTACGAGTCTTAGGATGACAATGAACTAATAATAATTTCTGGTACTTATAAAAATTTCGACTCATTCTGTACAACCCCTCTGTGTTTTGAGGATGTTTTAAACTCTATGATGATATTTTATCACCCATAAAACTGCCAGACTGCGAACTGTTCATGTTGAAGTATTTCAGGAACACCTGTACATTTAAACTACATATTTCATACTAATTATCGACCACGGCCTTCAAGAAAGGTACGTTATTTCCATTGCACAAGAAACAAAGATTACTCTTGGAACGTTAAAAGCAAAACCTGCAAAATAGTTGACTGTTGTATCTGTGTTCCAGCAGTCTCGTAAGTAAAAAAAAAAGAAAAAAGAAAACATGTAATAAACGAAGATCGTATTGAACAGCTTTCGGTAGTTCTGTTTGCGTCGTTTCCATGGAGATTATAGCTCAGGTAGCTTATAAGGTTCATAAAATAGATATTGATGTTTGATTAATCAGATGCGGTGTAAAAACGCGTCAAATTAATGAATAGTTAGTATGTAAAATACTTAGTAATCAGTTAATATTAAATAATTAAACGGAAAATTCTTCATTATTTATAATATCAGAAAACACACGCATATAACAAAAACATCTCAGTTTACAGTGTGGAAGATATCGTATTTTTTGGTTTACTAGTTCACCAACATGAGGTCAATTCAGTATGTTTTGTAGCAGAACTTTATCAATTTAAAATATATTATTTCTCAAGATTCGAAACTTGTCCTTTCGTCGAGAGGAACTAATCTTTTTTCTATACGAGCATTGTTATTTCTACAAAGACCCTGAATAGAGTGTTTCCTATACCCGGTATCGAACTGATGAAGATCAATACTATTTCCCAATACGTTTATGCTAATTTTTCTTATCAACATCTTATTTCACTTTCATACCCATTTTTTTTGTTAAGTTTACATTTGATATTTACTTCATTTTCATGCCGCAAAAACAAAAGTTTTTTTTTAGTTATTCAGTTGACATTCAGTTACTTGAGTCTGTCAATGACGTATAGATTGCAAATGTTATTTTGGAATTTAAGTTATTGTTTCTTAAGATCATTTTTCCATAGCGCTATCAAGATTTAGAATTCAGGCCAGGTTTATTTTTGTTCTTTATTTCTTTGTTAAACAAGATATACCAAATTCCTTTTCCCTTGCAGTTCTCTCATTTTTGTTTTGGAAAGTCTGATAAAAGAAGCTTTACAAAGTCATTTAATGAAGTCTAATGTTGTTGGACAGTGAAGATGGTTTCACTGAGGGAAAATCTTGTCTTTCAACACTCGATATTTTTTGAAAAGGTTATTGCTTATATAGATAAGGGTAAGGGTGAAGATCTGGTTTGTCTGGATTTTCACAATGCATTTGACAAGGGGCCATATAAAAGGCTTGTAAAACAAATTATCTCTATAGGTGTGTGTGTGGGGGGGCATAAGTTAACTAATTGGATGGAGGAAGTGGATTTTACTGCTAGACTTATCACCTTGTAATGATGTAAGTAGAAATATGAGTTACTTACCGAATTTTAAAGTATTCTCGCATTCTCCAGTTCCTATCAACATTATACTTCTGTCCTAATATTTACTTATATTACATGAACTTTTTCCTGAAGTGTCTCTAACATCTACATGTATAAATAGATACAGGTTGTTACAATTATGATTTTCCCTTCTTGCACACTACAACATAAAGTGACGCAGATATAAATCATGTATCGTTGACATTACAGAGACCATATCATCTTAACTGGACAAAATATACAAAATACCTATTTAACTAAATACGCTATTTAACGACAATATTTGACACAAGCTGTTCACATACAATTAAATATCATTAAAACAAATTAAAGCTCTAGACAATATTTGACACAAATTGTTCACATACATTTAAATATCATTAAAACAAATTAAAGCTCTAGACAATATTTTACACAAATTGTTCATATACATTTAAATATCATTAAAACAAATTGAAGCTCCAGACAATATTTTACACAAATTGTTCATATACATTTAAATATCATTAAAACAAATAAAGCTATACTATGATATTACAAACAAATTCTGACTGCTCATACATTATTGCATGCTTGGAGAATTTCTTTAGTGTGATGAGTGATATTTATTATGTGGCGTTAACAGTGTTTTAAGTTGATCTTGGAAACTATAATGATTAATGATATTCCACCTTATTATATTTTAGTGATAGAAGTTAAGGATTACGTGTTTCTTCCTGGTAATTGTTGTGGTGAATTCAAAGTATAATTTTCAATGTATAGGATACAAAAATAACAATGTTAATTGATGTTTTTGGGAATTTCCTGTTTCAGTCTTTCAGAACACTTGTTAAATACCAAATTTTTGGGAGGAAGAAAAAAAAATTGTAAATTAATCATAAAGTGAGGATCTCTCTACGTGAGTGAGTTAAAAGTAATAATAATTCCAACTGTAAATTTTTTATTTCTCATCATGGATGTGCTAAGTACGTTTAGTTTTTATGTACACATGTATTGGTGATGTTTGTAAAAGTTAATTAGGTACTGAAAGTTATCTGTAGATTGTGGAATTCATGGGATTTGAGTCCCGTCAGACTGATCAAGGCTGAACGATTTACCTGTCCTGTAGTTTGGTAAGGAGAGAGCTTTATTTGATGGTACTTGTTTTCATATTTTCAACCACATATTTAATGAATGTGAGCTTTTTATTGTAAAAGAGGCATGCATAAAACTTGCATGAAATTATTTTCTTACTCTGTCTCTTTTTGTAGTGTAAGGAACTTATTTATAAGTGATTAAAGTTTTTATATATGTAAATGTTACCTTAAAGCTAGTGATATGTCTGTTTCTTTGTTTTATTGTGTTATCAAAAATATTATTATATATATATAGACAGAGACACAAACACTATATTTCTTGTTGACCTAAAAAAATTATCTTAAAAACTGAATATGTTACACTCATATTCTGGTGCCTCTGCTTGGCTGCAAAACTGTCTATTGTAATGATATGATTCTAAGACTGAAAAAATAACTAAATAACTTCAGTGTAACGTTGGTTAGAATACATCTCTGGAAACATATAAACTTGTATTACATAACAAAACCCACACAAGGACCAGCTTAAAACTGTAGTTTTGGGCAGTATAAGTTCTCATCAGCCAAGCATTACATAAAATCCACACAATAACTAGCTGAACACTGTAGTTTTGGGCAGTGTAAATCTTCATCAGCTCAATGTTACATAAAATACACATAATAACCAGCTGAATACTGTAGTTTTGGGCATCAGCATTACACAATGACTAATTTAAAACTATGTAAATCTTATATCATGATGAAATTGTAGTAAAAGTGTACCTTAATGGTATTTTACTGGTTTAATCACAAAGCAACTATACTGTGGATATTTTATATTGTGGTTTAATTACAATACAACAATATTGTCTTGAGTTTATTCCCTGGTTTGATCACAATAAAACCATAAGGTAGATATTTATTTATCTTGGTTATCATAGTGCTATCATGATGTAAATATTTTGTTCTGTCATTTGTCTAAATGTTACTAAATTCCATTTTGAATAAAAGCATTAAATATTAGATTGTATATTTTATTCTGCTAAATTATGTTCCTTGTAAGTTTTAAAATCGTCTCGTAAACTACTTTAATTAATCTGGTAAAGCCTGCAGAAGGAGTTAATATGCTCATAAAGATTACACCGGGCAACAACAACAAAATATTTTCTCTGCTACTAGAAAAAAAAAAAATACAACTGTTTCGGAGCAATTTGACGATGTTGATTCTCAAAATCATGATGAAAATTACTGACCACCACCTAGCTTTCAAGTTACGATAGATTTATTCAAAATATTATTTTATATGCTGCTGTTGCGTCAGCGAAGTCACATGACTAGTGTCACGCCACGTTTCTAGAACTATCCTGTACCTTGGCGAATG
>NW_013667029.1:273516-278402 GCF_000517525.1 Limulus polyphemus
GGGACAATAATGTGTGTGTAGATAGTGAGTAATTGATCTGCAGCGAGAAAGTATCGTTGAAGTTAACGTTCGTTATAGCGTTTGTTTTAGCGTGATTGTTGAAATCAAGTGTATCGTGAAGTTATATTCAGAAAGAATAAACCAGTTTTATTAAGTAAGGACTTGTGTCGCTAAAGTTTCTTCGGAACGAAGTTACAGAAAGTTAATTAACAAACGGAGACGTAACACTGCTTTGATTGAGACAAACCATGAATCAAATCATTTGGTTGCTTTTGTGTAATCAAATGAGGCAGTTTATGTTGAGAACAGAATTACTATTTGAAGATGATTCATTGTCTTCTTCGCAGGATAACTTTTTTGTTTCTAGATAATTATCTTATCCCGCCCCTTTCGTGCAGCTCACAAAATGAGTAACAGTATTCACTATTCTGTATTAGTGTGTGAACTCAACAATATGGACACAACAAAATGTTTGTCATCATTTTTCTTACCATTAGAACAAATGTTTAGGCTTTTGTCCTTCACTGTGTATAACCATCAGTTTTAGGTTACACTTGTTAGTAGACGAGAAACATTAATCCAGTACAAACCAAACCAACACTATGTAAACAAGTTGAGTATCTATTATGAGTAGCGATGCATGGGTACCAGGCTAAATATTCGGCCTCAGCTGGGTATAGGGCTACCCGGTAATACTTGATCCTAGCCGAGTGTCGAAGTTAGGCATCTAAGCCCTAATATTTGTGGCAACTAAAGTGGTATTGAAAGTTACAGCCAATAACTGGTTTAGTTAAAACATAATGTGTTTCGAGCAACAAAAACTGACTTCTCGCTGAAAGTCGGGGATTCAGAGAACAATAGAGGTTAATAACGGGCATGACTTGAGAAGTGGATTTCTGGGGAAGGTGGGTGTTTTGAGAGCTATAGCCTATAGAGGTTAGGGTTTGAGAAGTTGGGGCTAGGCATTGAAAGTTGAAAGTAAAACTTGAATGTTCAATTGGTGATTATTCGGTTAAATGTAATAAATGTCAATTTTGTTTTGTTACTAATTTTTGTATATGTTGTTTGTTTGTTGTCTTTTTTTGGGGGGAGCAAGGGTAGATCCCAATCCTGGTTGACACCCAGCCCCAGCCGAAGCTTAGTGACCGGGTATCCGGTCCAGGTATTTGGGCAAATTTTAGTACCTGTGCATTTCTAATTATAAATGCTTTTGTCTGTGTTTGTGTGCACGTGGTGTAAGCACTGTATGTGTGTGCACATGATGTAAGCACTCTGGGTGTGTGTGTGTGTGTGTGCGTGCTGTAAGGGAATCTGTGTTTTCTTGACATGAATCCATTGAAAATTACTCTTATTCTAAGTTTGTATATTGGCTCTGCCTTTAAATACTCCTGTGAATATCAAGAGTCAGATATTGTTAATCTTTGTACTGTGTTTCTCTATTTGCCCACTTCATAATTTAGCACAGCTATCTTCATAACTGGAAAAACAATAATGGTTTGTACCAGCTTCTTCTCAGTGGGTGGCTGAGTTGGACAACCTTCTTTGTTATCAATTTATTCTTCGTTATGGCTAGAACAAAATATATACCTTTACGAATATTTCCTGACTACAGTTTTCTTTTTTAAGACATCATAGACCACTGAAAGATGTTACAGTATCCATTAATACACTGAAAAGCTGATAGAATGAGAAGTTTTACACAAGCATCCCGTTAAAATAATGTAGCGCCTTATGCTAACATAGCATAATATTTAAGGACAGCGAGGGAGCTTATTGGTCCATCTAGGCTGTTCCATTCACTAAAATACTAAAGCTACTAAAAAACAAAAAAGCCTCAAAGTCACCCCTTATCATACATATAGATATCAAGCTTTCTCTTATACCCCAATACTTATACTTATAAGTAATAATCCAAATATGGCCTAACCAGTGACCTATACAATGAAATTATAACTTCTTTAGACTTGTATTCAATATTTCTATAGATACAACCTAAAATCCTATTTGCCCTACCGTTAGCAACAGCACACTGCTTCGATGACTTAAGAGACTTATCAATCATTACGCCAAGATCCATTTCTTTCATGACAGTGTTAAGATTATCCCCATCCAAATTATACTTATAATTCAAATTATGATAACTCACGTGCATTATCTTGCATTTATTATAATTAAAACCCATCTGCCATTTATTTAAATTTCTGTATTATATTGAATGTAAAAATTGAATTTTTTTTTAAAGGAATGAAGATTGTATAATAAATAGTGACCTTTTTAATCTAATGGTTATACAACTTAAAAAATATAAGCTACTTTACATCAAGTTCACTGTACTTTAAACTGAAAAATATTAAATTCAAAAATATCACATCTTAGTATTACTTACTGTAGCTTTTAGTTTAATTGTATTACTAGCAGGTTTGAAACTAACTAAGCTTGAAAAGTGATGAACATTATTATTAGTATCGTATTATAGCTGAGATTTTTAACACTTGTACAACACTTAGCTCGAAGCTGTAAACTTAAGTTGACATTTGAAAGTGCTTTGATGTTGTTTTTAATCTTGTTGAAACTACTGTCTGCTAAGCTGTCAGTGTTTATGTAGTATATGTATTATAATACATTTGAAGAGTTTGTAACATATCGCTTATAAAAGAAAAAAACTTTTAAAATCATTCTTGGAAGTACTAAAAAAACGATAAGTTCAGGGACGGGGAAGTGTTTAATAACTAGAATGACTTGTAATTATACCAGCTGTGTAGCTGAACATCAGTATACAGCCCTCCTCTATCTCAAGATTAACCACAGTTGACCATTTATTTTTTGACCTACATAGTTTTGTGTACAGCCCTCCTCCATCTCAAGATTAACCACAGTCAACTGTTCATTGTTTAACCTACATAGTTTTGTGTACAGTCCTTCTCTATCTCAAGTATACCAATGTTGGCCGTTTGTTTGACTTGTGTAGTTTTACTGAGCGTACACCACAATACGCTTTAGTTGATAAAGTAATAAACTACAGACCTGAAGGTTACTGGATAATTAAACTTTCTGTGTTGGATAAACAGCAGCTTGCATGATTTGTCAGTTTCCGTTGATAAGATATTTTGTACTGGAAGAACATTTACCATAAGAACTAAGTCCACCATGTTGGTAGAGATTTGAAAAACATAATTTTAAGTATGTATCAGCTTACACTTCCTTGAAAACTTCCTTCTTAGAAATCTATAGAATGTTTTACACTCTGATTGGAAATCATAATTTGTTTGTTTTTATATTCTCTTCAGGTGCATCATCCTGTTTGTATTTATTAATCCTTTCAGCACTTAAATTATAGTGTTAAGACCGACAGTATCATTAGACTGACTATTCTTTGTTTGTCAAATTTATGAGAAAAGGATCTGAAAATAAATTTAGCTTCTGTTTAACTTCAGACGGTAATTACGATACCTGTGAACAGTTATATCTTTTTTTGTGGATATGAAAATATGTTTTCACAAAATTAAAGATAGTTAGAAATTTGTGATAGAAATATTTAAATTGAACATTGTAACAAAATGTCAGAAAAATTAATGAATTTTATTTGGCACTGACATAACAAACTATGTGCCACATCTAAAATTTCATTTCCATCCAATTTTTGATCTCTAGCCACACAGATTTGTGTAAATAGTGTTTTCTTTTACCTGTGTGGTTTTGAGAATATTTAGAAGTTATTTTATTTGTTAGAATGGATTTTGTGGCATTAAGAAAATATATGTGTGGTCATTATGATTAATGCTGCTGTTAATAAAAGTTTTAAAATAATTGGTGCTCTCAAAAAAATTGTCTTTGTAATAACTTTTGTAATGAAAATAAAAGTTTAACTTTGTTCAAAAGAATACTTTTGATGTTCATGATTCTGTGCAAGAACAAACATTACATTGATCTTTGTATTCATTAGTTCCCTGTTTGTATTGAGTTTACTATAAAAGCCACACTCATTTGTCTTTATGATGTATAGTGTTACATCAGCGGAAGTCACGTGACGCTGCTCGCGCATGCGTGACTGAGTATCTCGAATTATCTGGGAAGTCCGCGAATTTTAGAGATGGCTCTTCGTTAATATATAAACCTGGCAGAAAAAAAGTCAAGTGGATGAAAAAGCGAACAGCAGTTACGGTGAGTTCGGGTAATTTACGATTCTGTTTCGAGCTAGTGTATGTTTTCCACTCGTAGAGAGCGACGTTATCGAGGTTGTGAATCGCTGTGATTTATAGCGTGTATTATAAAGTTGTTAAGTTGAATGTGACGAGAAGCATACTGACTGTGGAATTAATGTATACTAAAAGATTGTATCGAGAAAGAATAACCTGGTTTAATCAAGAAAGGACTTGTATTGCTGAAGTTCCTCGGAAAGAATTTCTATCGCAAATTAACAAAGAGATACGTAACAATAGTAAACTTTATTGCTGATGTTTTTCTGCAATATAACACACTGAACCCTTTGTATACTACTAACAAAAGATAAGATGTGATGACATTAAAACCCCACGACTAAAGAATTAGGAAAATGACTCTCAGAAATCTTTCGGTAAAAGTAGAATTTTTTTTGCTTAAGTTTTGTGAAATCACAATCTAGTATTGGATACAACAGGTAAGATATTATATATGTTATATCATGAAGATATAAAGTTAACTTCTTTTATCTACAATAAATTATAATTCTGTCACTCCTATTGTACATGCACTTACTGACTTGAATATGAATAACTGTTTTTCAGGTTTTCAATAAAACTGTTATACATATTAAAAATCAGCTTTGCAAATAATACTGTTACGTCTCCGTGTGTTAATTAATTTTCCGTAACTTCGTTCCGACGAAACTTAAGCGACACAAGTTCTTT